>NC_064850.1:57822503-57945003 GCF_024139225.1 Suncus etruscus
ACTTTTTCTTTTATTTATTTATTTACTTATTTATTTATTGTTTTTTGGGCCACACCTAGCGGTGATCAGGGGTTACTCCTGGCTGTCTGCTCAGAAATAGCTCCTTGCAGGCACGGGGTACCATATGGGACACCAGAATTTGAAACAACCACCTTAGGTCCTGGATTGGCTGCTTGCAAGGCAGACACCGCTGTGCTATCTCTCCGGGCTGGAATTTAAACTTCTTAAACCATTCAACACGGAGCTTCCTCTCACTTCTCTACCTCTCACTGCCTCTCCTTTCCCAGCTCATGACTCTTGAGCATCAGCATCCCCACATCTGCACTTAAACTGCCTCCACAAATGTTACCAATGTATTTTCAGGTTCTATACTAGTCAGAAACTTTCAGTTAAAATTTTTTGTCTAATGTATTTTGTGTATTTATTAAGCAATGTTTTGTTGAAAATATATGGTATTTAAGTAGAACATATGCTGCATTAATTAATTAAAAATTAGTAACATTAATTTACAATGCTGCCATTTAGAATTACAAATTCACGCATTTTAGTGCTGGAGAAAGTACAGCGGATAAGATGTTTGCTTTGGAAAAAAAAAGATGTTTGCTTTGTATGTGGTCAACCCAGATTCAAGAACTGGTGTCCCATATGGTCCCCTGAACATTGCCAAGAATATTTCCTGAATGTAGAGTCAAGAGTAATCCCTAAGCATCATCATGTATGGCCTATACGCCCACCAAAAGAAAAGGACCAAGTTCACATGGCTCTTCAAAAAAATATGTCACCATACCATTTCTAGCACTAATGTACTACTTGTAGTCCTTCACCTCATTTATTGGGCTCTCTCTGTTCTTGGCTCCTATGTACTTTGTTTAGGTACTTTATTCCTGCCCTACGATCTAAAGGTTTATTTTTATTTATTTTTTATTTTTATTTGCTTTGAGAAATTTTCTTTTCTCCCTTGATCATTCTGTAGTATTTATGATTGCTGATCATTTCTTCCAGAAGCTTGAACTTCTTTGATATTTTAAAATACCATTTTATACTGATTTTCTTTCTGTCCTGTTCAATTAGACAACATTTCCTTTCCCCTCAGTTCTTAAAATATTATTCTCTAACTTTCTCGGCCTTAGTACTCTTGTATTCATAAATATAAAAATGTCTATGCTGTTGATGATCCTGAATTGACTTTGCTACCTCCTCTTGCTTTTAAAATCTAACCAGCATATCCTACTCTATCATCTTATTTGTCCCAGAAGCATTATTTTTCCATATTTGCTCTGTAAATTTTCTGTGGATAATGTATGTTCACTATGTTCTACACATACATATAGTCATAATGCTCTGATCTTCATCTTATTACTCAAGGAAACTATTTTTTGTCTGTATTATTTCAGAAAGATGGATTACTATTATCTTTCCTTTCAACTAATTGTAAGCTTTTCTTGAAATCATACCTACTCTCAAATTGTACGCACTGAGATAAGGGGCTACTCCTGACTCAGTTCTTGGAAGTTACTTGGTGGAGAGTGTGATGTTGGGTATTGAATTCCAACCATCTGCATGCCAGCCCCATGTGCAATTAATCTTGCCCCCATTTATAACTCAATGTTTCCCCCTCCCATTTACTAGGTCTTTAGTGAAAATTTTTAATTCTTATTAGAATAAATAACGTCTCCTAACTGCCTTTTCTTTTTCCCTCACCCTTCCTTTGTAGAGATCTAATAGAACTATAATTCTCACACTATTATTTATTTTAAACCCATTCAGAGATTTTTCTACTGTCTTATATTGATACATAATCTTTATTAATTTATTGGTCACTGTGTTCCTCTAGTCCAGAATATTCTCTATGTGTAGGTAATAGTTATATTGAGGACACACCTATTGAAGCATAAAAATGATCTCTTGAATTTGTCTTTATAATATTCAGTCCAATTTCCTTTTCTAAATCTAATAATCATCATCTAAGAATTTTAAAGGAAGGCTAATAGATAGTACAGTGGGTAGTGCTTTGATTTGAGTTAGATTCTGGAACCCCATATTGTTTCCCAAGTCCTGCCAGGAAGTGATTTCTGGGCACAGAGCAAAGCATAAGTAAGTCTTGAATAACACCTGCTGTTGCTCCAACTCAAAAAAATATATACAATTATTCTATAATTTTCTGGGAATATTTATTATACAATTTAAGTACTGAGGAATAATGTGGTCTATGTAAAATTATTTTGCCTCAAGAGCATCACAAAGTTTTCTTAAACCCTTCACGCCACTTTTGGCTAAAGAAATATGCCTATCCTCTGTCTTAGAGTCAGTTCCTCTGTTTGTGAATGATGACTGTTGTAGTGATTTAGTGAAGGGGAATTTGGAGAAGCAGGAATCTAACAGTTTAATATCAATAGCCTTTGCTTGTGATTTTCATGTTGATTTAACCTGGCCATTTGACTCTGAACGACTTCTCTAGAGGAGTAACCTTGTCTTCTAGTTTTTCCAACATAATTTCAAAAACTCTCTCTGGGTTAAGATATCATTGCTGTATTTTATGTTCACATGATTTCAGTCTTTCCAGTTATCTCTATGTTTCTTCCTAAGGAGTTGTCAACTCCCATGGTCCGTTTTTTATACCTTCTTAATTTTGTGGAGACACTTTGCCTCCCCATCCTTTCCATCTTATCCAAATCCTCCCTCAAATATTAGAGCACAGATTCCTCTGTCCCTCTCAACACAGATCACTTCAGTAGGTGAACTGCTTTCAGAGGACTCTAGACCTAAATTATACATTTGTCTCTTTGCCCAAGCACTCTGCCAAATTTTAGGGTACTTTGAACAAGCACAATCCTTTTTCTTTTAAATGGGATACATTTAAGGGACACTTATTACTGAGAATACAAAGTTTCTCCCAAGATCTCTTACAATATGAGCAATGTTACTTAAGAGATCCAAAAATCATTGAGTACCTTTAAATACAAATAGAGAATATTGTTGGTGATGGAGGCCGTATACTGTGGATGTTCATAATTCCACAGAATTGTGCTTACAGTGATTATAACAGCAAATTTTGTACTATATCTTACCTCACTCAGAAGAGAGGATGTTAAAATTTGAAACATGAAAGAGCTTGGACATAAGATTCTGCTGGTCCACAGGCTTCTCGTTGAGGCAGATGATAGCAGTATTCCTTCCTTGTAGGTTCTCTAATTGGTTTATCTTGGAGCTGTGTTTTCTCAGTGTGGGGTGAAGGAATGCACCCGCAGTCCCTCTCTAGGAGGGGAGGGAAGACATAATAGCATTTCTCCACAGGCACTGCATGTCCTACAATGCTGAGAGCTTATTTTCCTAGAGCTTCCTTTGATACTGCTGCCAATGAGATTGTTTTCTCCAGGTTGGGACCATTCTGACCTGAGGCTAGTCAGTAATCCCTGCGGGGAAATGAGTAGATCATCTACTGGGCTTGGGTCTTAATAGAATGTGCAATTTCAATATTTTTTGTTCTCTGCTTTGGGCAGAGAGAATTGGACTCAATTTCAGAATAAGCTCATCTTCTATGACATTTTTTTACATGAGTTTGTACTGATTTATTAAAGTACACAGTGGCACAAACTGTGATAAAAGACATGACAAAGTATGACTCTCATATTCCTTTGCCTATTTAGAGAAACATTCTCTAGCTTTAGAATTGGGAAGGCCAAAGACTTTCACAAAAATGCCGTTCTGATTTGTCTGTTTGTCTTTCATAATTGTCTTTATTTGTCTGTGCAGTTTATCTTACAGTCATTTGTACTGTAATTTAACACATAACTTTAACTTACACAGTGACATGTAAGATTCTTTGCTAAATTTGGAATTTAATTTCTAAAGAGGAATTTACTCTAATAAGTGATGCTGAGCTTCAGATTTTGATATGAAGGGGAATACCAGTATGAAATACCACTGTACTCCTTACACACTGAAGCCTTAATGTGCTTGTTCCTGTAAATATCAGATTTCAAAAGAGACCATTTATAGGGATAGGAATTAATTCCAAAAATACTTGGACAAAGCAAGTAAGGTCAGGACATCCCTAACCTGGATCCTTATAGGGATACAACTAACTCTCAATTTTTACTAGTCAATTTCAACACATGGCCTGTGCCCACTTGGACCCTAGCAGGTTCTAATAACACAAGGATGCTATCTTCTAATTTCAGATTAGAGATATTTAGATTGTGGAAAATGAAAAGCCAAGTAATAGGCACGAAGAATACCAGGGATCAGGATGAGAAGCTGCAAGTGCATGTCTTGCCTTAAAGTTTTATGAACTTATTCAGCTTAACCATCCTTCATTCTGCTGAAACTCTAGCCCAACTCATCCGGCCATTTGTAAAGAGCAGTTACTGAGAATCCTGCATGTGCTCTTTCAGCCAGCTGTATGTCATTTTTAGAATATGGCTTTAGTTCTCTATTTTGAGAAGGCATTTATTCCGTTTCCAGTTGGTCAGCGTTATTGAGAGACATTCAATTTATCAGAGGTTACTTATAGGGCAAGCTCAGTTAGGAGAAGGAAGCACCATCATTTTTAAAGAGCCAGGGATACTGTCCTTTCAAAGAGAAGCAAGTTCTTTTCCACTGGAGATACCTCCATGTTCTGCTGCTGTGCTAAATTACTGATTAAAAAAATAAAGAATTCCAACAAGAAATAAAATAGCAGAAGCAACATTTTCTTTTTATCTCAGATGTTGGTTTTGATATGTGGAAAGGGATATATTCATACTTTGAACATAAAACTAACATGATAAAATGAGTTAAATTTTTTACTCCATTAAAATTGGAATAAAATTTCTGTAGAGTAACATGAATTTTAATATACACACAATTTTATGAGCCTTTTGTTTTGTTTTTGTTTTGGGGGGCCACAATTGGTGACGCTAAGGGGTTACTCCTAGCTATACGCTCAGAAATCGCTCCTGGCTTGGGGGCCATATGGGATGCTGGGGGATCAAACTGCGGTCTGTCTTAGGCTAGTGTGGTCAAGGCAGATGCCTTACTGCTTGCGCTACCACTTCGGCCCCAATTTTATGAGCTTTAATAAATGTACATTCATGTACATGTCACTGGGAGTGATGGAGAAATCTCTGTGCTAATGATAAGAGGGTCTTTGCATCACTCCCAGGAAGTTTCTTTTTTCCTACTTCTATTCTCCCACTCCCTTGCTGACAAGCATTTTTTTTTCAGTTTATTTATTTTTAATATTTTTTATTTAAACACCTTAGTTACAAACATGATTGTGGTTGGATTTCAGTCATATCAGATTACACCCCCCATCACCAGTGTAACATACCCATCACCAATGACCTAAATATCCCTCCTCCCCTTCCCGCCCCTACCTGTACTCTAGACAGGCTTTCTATTTCCCTCATATATTCTCATTGTTAGGATAGTTCGCAATGTAGTTATTTCTCTAACTAAACTCATCACTCTTTGTGGTGAGCTTCATGAGGTCGGCTGTAAATGTTTTTGTAACCTTAGATTTGTTCTGTCTGTTCTAGAACTTCATATAAGAAATTTCATGTAGCATGTACCCTAGAATCTCTGGCTTTACGCCTGATGTAGTCTTCCAAAGATTCATCTATATTCATAAGTAGTTTAGAGCTCATGGATCTGAAGTTAATTTTCTCTCTAAATATAGGAAATTTCAACCATTATTTCTTTTTTTTTTTTTTTTTTTTTTTTTAGTTTTTGGGCCACACCCGTTTGACGCTCAGGGGTTACTCCTGGCTATGTGCTCAGAAATCGCCCCTGGCTTGGGGGGACCATATGGGACGCCGGGGGATCGAACCGCGGTCCTTCCTTGGCTAGCGCTTGCAAGGCAGACACCTTACCTCCAGCGCCACCTACCCGGCCCCAACCATTATTTCTTTAAGTGTATTTTTATTCTATTTTCTCTCTCCTTTCCTTTTGTAACAGCAATTGCATGTGGTTAATAACTTGTTATTGTCCTTCATATTTCTGAAGCTCTGCTCACTTTTTCCAATTTCTTTTTTTTCTTTTTCCAACAGAAGAGGATTCTATTGAAATGTCTTCAAATTCACTAAACTTTTGTTCTCTAATGTTCTCTTATATTCATTTAGTGAATAAAATTTCAGATGTAATTTTTATTTCTAGGCATTTTTCTTAGTTTTTAAATGATTTTTATTTCTCAATTGAGATTACAGACTTTAACCATATTTCTCACAGTCTTTTAGTCTTAGTTGGCTAATTCCAACATGTGGCCTTTCAAGTCCACTTTTTCTATGGACAGCCATGTTCCTCCTAGATTATGGTCATCAGTATCCAACATTGGGTGGAGAGTGTGGGTGGCTGGTTTTTAAATAAGGATTCTGGAGGCCTAGGGTTATTCATAACTGGGCTAGCAGCTCAAAGTGAGGGTCCAAGATTACAGTGCTGGTTGGATCCTGCCATGACAAAGTGCTTGAGGGTTTCTAGAGCTGGACCTAACAATGCTTGGGGGACCAGGTGGTGCCAGTATCAGCTGCATGCAAGGCATGTACCTTACACTGACTATTTTTATCTGGCCAATTTTTACCCATATCATAATAGGTAGAAATATTTGTATTGTATTTGTATTGTACACACAAAATTCTATAACACACTACGGAGACTAAATTAACTTCTGCCTATGATGGTTGATTGCTTAATAGAAGGTTCACTTACTGTCCTCTTTTTGGACTTTGTTCTTTGTTTTAATGCTTTGCAAGAGTCTGAAAAGCCCTTAATGTCTAGGCCAAGATTGTAGGACTCAAATCCCCACTTGGCAACCTTAGAGGTTTGTAGCAAATCAATCTTTCTCAGCTCTTTTCAAACTTCTAGTTTCTTCAGAGTTCCTTGAAATCAGTTTTGATTATGCATAGTTTAGCCAAGAATTTATAGAGAATTCTTTGATAATTTTGAGAGGGACATCTCAATTGTTTTTTCCTAGATTTCTCCACTCAAATTCCAGCTACGCTGTGAGTTTCACTGACTTCTCACCCAAAAACTTGTACTTTCTGTCTTGAGGATCATTTGTCAGGCAGTACCTTTCAACAATCATGGAAATACTGTTCTCACCCAACAAATGCAGTTTTGTTGCTTTTGAATTTTTCTAGTTTCTTCCTATTTATAGTTGCTCCCTGGAGCCTCCAAGAGTTTTTTATTTTTAATTTGTTATGGAAAACAATGGTTATCTTCAGAGGCTTAGTCAAAATAAACCACTTTACCAGTGTTGAAAGGAGTTTCAAAATGTTTTGTATTGTACAAAATGAAGTATGAAATTTAGGAAATGAGCTGATAAATATTTACAAATATGTTTTCTTTTCTCTCTGAATCTTATATTTTTTCCCCTGGGAGATTTATATTCAGTACTTTTATTATTTTTTTTGCTTTTGTTTTTGTTTTTGGGTCACACCCAGCAGTGCTCAGAGGTTACTCCTGGCTCCATGCTCAGAAATCGCTCCTGGCAGGCATAGGGGACCATAGGGGACGCTGGGATTTGAACCGATGACCTTCTGCATGAAAGGCAAACGCCTTACCTCCATGCTATCTCTCCAGCCCTTCAGTACTTTTATTTCCCCACATGTCTCAGACTTTTGAACTGGAAAAACTTTTTCTGCCTGGATTCCTAGATTTTTCATGGCACTTTCCTTGATTATGTATTTTTCATATCACATCGTGATGATCCATTTATTTGTTTAGAATAATGGGGGCTTGTAGGCCTTTATCTGATATTATAGATAACTCAGTAAGCACTTAGCACATAAATGCATTGATGAATAAGTGAATGCAAGGACTAACCAAGAGATAAATGTTTGGAGTGGAAATTTGAATGATTCTTGTGAAATTTCCATGGGGGCAAGGCTGGGGATATGGCTTATATGGGAATATATTCTGTTCATAGGGCCCAAAGGAAGGCCCTGGTGGATCCAAGCAACGCTTGGCAGCAAATAGCTACGTTTGAGCTGAAGACCATCTCCCTGCCCAGCATAACTAGGTGTGGCTTCCCTCAACAAAAAACAACAACAACAACAACTTTGATTTGGGGGAGATGTTTAAATATCTTAACTTTGTTATGTTATCATTATGTGCCTCCAGGCATTTGATGGGGTCACACCTAGAATTCTCTATAATACTCTATATTAGATGCTGAGGGCTTTCTCCTGGCTCTATATACAGGGATCACCCCTGGCAGTACTTAGGGGATTTTAAGGGTCTCATGGGGATTAAATCCAGGCAGTTGAGTGCAAGGCAAATGCCCTATCCATTGTACTATCTCTTGGTTCTATTATCTGCTCTATTATCTCTTTGTATTCAGTCACTTTAAAATTAAATTGAAACAATATTACTAGAATCCAAGTATTATACTAAAAATTATGTAATTTTACACAACTGAAAAAGCAGAAGATGGCCTAGTTTATTGTTTTAGGCAATTGTAAGGTTAACAGGAAGGTGAAGATTAAAGCCTGAACTTGCCTACTTTAGTTTTGGTAAAAGCCTAACTCAGGATAGCACCTTGGAAGACTATTAATACACGAATGCATTCCAGAAGAGATGCTGACAGCTACATAGGCTGCATTTTAATTTAAGATGAAAGCTCCATTTAGCCAAGTAAGATAGCTTATATTATTTTTTACAGAAAAGTCCAGAAAAATTACATAAAAGGCTGATGTTCAAAGATGACTGCTTTTTGGGGTGGGTGGGTGGGGGATTAAGGTAGCTGAGATAGTACAATGAAAGTTTAGAACAAGCTCTTTTTTTTTTTTTAGTTTTTGGGTCACACCCAGCGGTGCTCAGGGGTTACTCCTGGCTGTCGGTGCTCAGGGGTTACTCCTGGCTGTCTGCTCAGAAATAGCTCCTGGCAGGCACGGGGGACCATATGGGACACCAGGATTCGAACCAACCACCTTTGGTCCTGGATCGGCTGCTTGCAAGGCAAACGCCGCTGTGCTATCCCCGGGCCCGTAGAACAAGCTCTTGACCTAATTGCTTATCCATATAATGTTGAAGGTCCTGTTTCATCATCACTAGATGACCAATCAACTAAAACACTATGATGGGCCTGGAAAGTGCTGGAGGAGCAGGTTGGAGGATGGTTCAGTCTCATCCTCCAAGTAGCCATCTTGCCCCTATGATCATAAGAAACAGCTTGTCCAGCAACAAAAGAAAGCACGTTATTTTAGAAAGGGGGTTACAGGCTTTGAGGGCCAGAGTAGTTGATGAATCCCCTCTTAAAATGGTCCTCTGAGACATTCTCTCTCATATCTGTAAATGAAAGCATTGGGTTCTGAGTAAGATTTCAATTGTCCTTTCTTTGGATTTTGGGGATGAAAAGGACCCTGCCCAGAAATACTTGCTGGTTTTTAAAACTTTCAGTGTACCTCAACATTTCTTTAGGACTGGTTTCAAATCTTCACTGTTATTTAGTTATTGTTATTTGGTCATTTGTTTTCAAATCTTGTCGGAAGTAGATCTGGCTACTACCTCACTGTGAGGGAAGTCTGGACTAGGCCCAGCTCATCTGGTGGGAAACGTATTCCTCCCCTTCAAAGGTCATTTTTAATCTTCTTTTTTTTTCTTCATCTTCATTCTTTACCTTCAGAGGTCCTTCCTTTGAAGTAGCTCAAGATGTTTTTCAGAGAGGCAGGGTCTTGCCTCTTTGCTATTCTCCCTTTGAAACTTCTTGAGAAGTTCTGCATTTTTCCACTATCTCATAGAAATAGTCTCTGCGAATAGAACAATTTAACAAGGAATTTGTGTCTAAATCTTTGATGGAGCATTGCTGTTCTATAGAGACAATAAAGTAAAAGGAGAATGAGAAGAAACTAAATTAGGGCTGGACTGATAGTATAGCAGGTAAGGTACTTTCCTTGCATTACACTGACCCAAGTTTGATCCCTGGCACGCCATATGGTCCTTGAAACCATCATAGTTCAGAGTTCAGAGCTCTGAGTTCAGAGTCAGGACAACCTGTTTCTGCAAAGCACTTCCTTTGTTATCATCTTAGTAGACTAGAACGCTGTAAATAAGGCATCGACTGTTTTCTTTTCACTGACTCTCTGAGGTCAGTCTTAATAACTGAAGCAGGATAAGTGGCCTCTACCATTTCAGTCAAAGCAACAGTTTTACTGCCAACTTCTAAATAATCTATTATAAGGAGCAATGACACATGGCCCCAAATAATAAAATTACCAAAAGTTATGATGGTGACCAGGAGAAAGAGAGAGCAAATTCTTCAGCCCCGCTCACAAAACCAACATCCTGCATGTCACAGCTATAAAACAAGGAGGTTTGTGAATGTAGAAAAGTAAAGCAAACAGACACGAAAAAAAATATCCTTAAGAATGGTCTTCATGGTTTGTGTGTGTGTGTGTGTGTGTGTGTGTGTTCTTTTTATGACTGAAACCCAACTATAAACATGTTTGAAATTATGGTGTTTAAATAGAGATATTAGTAAAAAAAAAGAAAAAGAATAATCTATACCCTTGGAAGTCCACTCAATCCTATGTGAAAAGTCATGATCTTTGATCATTTTTTTCAGTTGATATTTTCCACAAGCTGGGCAATTTTTACCCCCTAGTTCAAGGATATTTTTGTAGTCTGAAGGTTTTTTTTTTTTTTTTTTTTTTTTTTTAATCCTCAGTTCAATGATAGTTTTGTATTCTGAAGGCTTTGTCAAAGTCTTTCTGTAGACTTCTCTGAGCACAGAGTGGTATAACAGTTCTGTAAGTGGCAAAGGGCTTTAAAGGATATTGTTATGGGGGCCGGAGAGGCAGCACACGGGTAGAGCATTTGTCTTGTATGCAGCTGGTCCAGGACTAACAGTGGTTCAAATCCTGGCATCCCATATGGTCCCCCATGCCTGCCAGGAGCGATTTCTTTTTTTTTTTTTTAATATAAATTTTTATTTAGATCATAGTGGCTTACATATTGTTGACAATAATATTTTAGGTACATATTTACATAAAATCAGGGGGGATTCCCATCGACAAATTGTCATCCCTACGCCTCCGTTTCTATCCTACCTCCCTTTTCCTTTTCCCTCACCCCAGGGCGGCTAGAATATGTGGTCCCCTCTGTATCTAACCCACTACTTAGTAGTCTTGCACCTGTTTGGTCTTGATGTCTCCCTTATTTCCCCCTCTAACTGGAGTCAGGACTAGCTAGTTCAAGTTGCGTGGTTTTGTTTGAAGGAGAAAAAAGTAATAAACTGGGGTAAGAGTCTAATACCCCGAAAATGGGCGGAGTCCTTCTAAAGGCTCTCATCATCAATCTGGGAGATGGAGAAAAAGTAGGTGAAACACTCCACTAGTACCAAAAGAAGTGTCAAATATCCAGTGAGGGCTCCAGCTATATCGATAAGCACCACACAGAGCAGACAAAACAAACAAACAAACAAGTAGAAAAAAAAACAAAACAAAAACAGACAAACAAAAATCACACCATGGTCTTGAATTAAGAAACATGGCATAGCACATAACGAAAGAGAAGAAAGGAAGAGAAAAAAAAATAAGTATAATTGGGGACTACACTTTCAATAATCACACCCAAACAGAGAAATCGACCAAAATAGATTGGTAAATCAAAAATAATAATAACAATAATAAATAAAAGTAATATATATATTTATATCAAAAAAATAACCAAGGTTTTGTGCTTTTTGTATTTTTGTTTTTTCCCTCCTGCACTGGCACAGTAAATATTGGGGTCATTCGAAAAAGAATTCACTTGGCCTAAGAGATATGGGATTTCTCCGTCCTTGGAGCATACTGTCATGGGATCAACTCTAGACATTGCTCAGGATCCTTTACTTTCCCGGTGGTGTTTTTTTTTTTTTTTTTCTTCTTTCTTTTTTTTTTTTTTCCTTTGGTGTGTGGAAGACTTCTGCTCTGTGTTTAGAGGTCTCAGTATCTGTACAGATCCTGAGGTGAGACTTATGATGAAGTCAGTCTTTGTGGTTCTAGAGGTTCTGTTACCTCAGTGTCATTTTAATCCATCTTCTGTGGTTGATGATCTTGGTCTTTGCACTGAGCCTAGGGTGGCACCTAGGATAGCGTCTTTCTTTGTGCTCCCAAAAGCCCCATTCTGTTACAATTGTCTCTGCCGGACCTTTGGGGCTGGGGATCATGATTCTTGTGCAGGTCATAGTTCAAACCCTAAACTAGGGCTTATTTATTGGTCCCAAGATGTATACAGTCTGGTCGTGGATCAAGCAGCCAGTCATCTTTAAATCCCGATCTTGGGTTTTTGTCCTACCAAAGGGAGCCAAGACTTCTGGTTTTGTCTTGTCGTTAGTTGGTAAGGTAGGCTAATCTGCTCTAAGGTCAAGATGATCGCATTTTCCCCGTTGTCAGGATATCATGTTAGAGCTGGGCCTTGTTGTTGGTCTCGTCGTATTAAGGCCGTCCTGGATGGAGTTTGTTTCCTGCAGCTGTTGTGAAGAGCTGTGCCATTTCTATGTCGGGGATCCAGGGTTCAAGGCTGGATGAATGGTATCTAATCACCTGAGGTCCAATTTGATTCCACATGACATATTTTCAAGGCAGGAGATATCCCTATATTTTAAATAACTATGAGTTCCTATCTCTAGTAGATAAGAGCTCTCTTTTATTTTTTTTAAATGTAAAATTTCCCCTTTACTTAGTGTGCCTTTGTAGAGGGAAGTGGTGCTACATTATACTGTCTGTGTATTCGTGGGTGGACTGATGGGATAACAGTCACAGGTCACATACCAAAAAACGAAGAAAAAAAAAAAAGGGGGGGGGATTGAAACTGTATGTGCTCACAAATATATATGAAGGACAAACATTTAAAAAAAGATAAATAGGGCCCGGAGAGATAGCACAGCGGCGTTTGCCTTGCAAGCAGCCAATACAGGACCAAAGGTGGTTGGTTCGAATCCCGGTGTCCCATATGGTCCCCCGTGCCTGCCAGGAGCTATTCCTGAGCAGACAGCCAGGAGTAACCCCTGAGCACCGCCGGGTGTGACCCAAAAAAAAAAAAACCAAAAAAAAAAAAAAAAAAAAAAAAAAAAAAAAAAAAAAGATAAATAAATAAATTAAAAAAAAAGAAATAAAATGAGTTAGCGAAATTTTTATGGGACCAAAGTGGTGCAAAAGACTACCTTACATTTGGGGGAGGGCAGGTAAAGAGGTGGTGTATTACAGGTCTTATGCCTATGTTGGAAGTACAGTTTTTCCCATTGTCTTTTGGGTTTTTCTTGTGGTGTGTGGGTTCCCAGGCATCTTCCTAACCCACCCCCTGACCTTCTTCAGATTGGTAAATATTTGCAGCAGGGAGGTCTTGGAAGAGTTTTTGCATTGGGGATACTTTTGGATCTAGGCCCGGTTTCAAGGAGCAGTTCGCGTTAGGGGGAGTTGGTCGGGAGGGCCTCGCAGCATGAGTCCATAGGGGAGTTGGCTGTCTTTTCTTTCAGGAGACAAGGTGTGGGTTTATCTGGGTGTCCTCTCGCCTGGGTGCTGGGTACTGGTTCGTTGGGTAGGAGGTCGATCTTGATGCCTAATAGAATAAGGACTGGGGGTGAAGAGTTTTAATATGGTGGGAGATCTGGATGGGATTGAGGGGTGAGGGGATAGTTGGATTTCCGGAGGGGGGAAAGGGGAAGGTGTATGGGAAGGGTTTGAAGGGAGAGAAAAGAGAAAATACCTTAGAGAGAAAAGGGGGGGAGAAAGGGAGAAAAGTAATGAGCAGAATAGAAAAAGAAAAAGAAAAAAAAAAGTAGTGAGAAGAGGGGAGAGAATAGCAAGGGAATGCTGGTTTGATTGAATGTGTTCGAAGAATAGAGCCTGTAGTTTAAGTCTGTACGTCTCAGGTACTGCTTCAGTGGTCTGACTGGTCACGTGCTTCAATTCCTAAATGAAGGTATTACCTAGAGATAAAGTGTATGTTAAAGAGTTTTCTTGTGGCCATCTCGTAGTGCAAGCAAGGTATGGTATCCCGTGTGGTATCCCGAGTTGCCACCTTAGTTTGTCCGCCCTTTGTATCCAAGGGCACCTGTGGGCAGAAAAGCTGAGAGGTTATTTAAAGTATAGTAAGATAAAGGCATTAAAAGGTAGTGTTATGGTATGTTGCCATTGTAGTCCGTGATTTCCCTTGGTGTTCTATACTTGTGTTCCTGTATATGAACTCTAAGGGATTATTGTGGACCTTTGTTGTAGAAGTCTGATTACATACCTGTTCTCTCTATGCTGCCGTTTCTGTTGTTGCTGTTTTCTTTGTGGTATAATGTGTAGTCAAGAGTTTGCGTTGTTCCTTTTTCATGTATTTTGGACACTGCTCCCACGTCTATGCTGACTATTACAGTGTTCGGAGTTTCTACCCTGTTATTTGATAGGATTTGGTTGTGTATAAACTATGTGTTCTAGGTGTTTCAGAATAGTGCTACCATTCTGTGTTTATCTTTTGTCTTCTGACTTACTTCGTTTAACATAACATGATCTAGGTCCATCCATGTTGCTGCAAAGTCTGTAATTGTATCGTTTCTGACTGCCATGTAATATTCCATTGTGTATATGTACCACATCTTAATGATCCATTCATCTGTTGTTGGACATCGAGGTTGGTTCCAAGATTTGGCTATTATACTGAGTGCTGCAATAAATAGTGGGGTGCATATATATTTTGGAATGAATGTCCTTCCATCTTGTGGGTATATGCCTAGTAGAGCAATTGCTGGGTCAAATGGCAGCTCAATTCTGAGTTCTTTGAGCACTCTCCAGACTTTTCTCCATAGATGTTGGACTAGGGGGCATTCCCACCAGCAGTGGATGAGAGTTCCTTTCATACCGCATCCTCGCCAACAAAGGTTGTTTCCATTATTTTTGATGTGAGCCAACCTCACTGGTGTAAGGTGGTATCTCATTGTTGTCTTGATTTGGATCTCCCTGATGATGAGTGAAGGTGAGCATGTTTTCATGTGTTTGTTGGCCATCCTTATGTCTTCCTCAGAAAAGTGTCTATTCATTTCATCTCCCCATTTTTCTATGGCTTTATTTGGTTTTGAGGGGCTCAGCTTTCTGAGTGCTTTGTATGTTCTAGATATCAGCCCTTTATCTGATATGTCAAGTGAAAAGATTTTTTCCCATTCTGTTAGCTATCTTCTTGCGTTAAGTAGGGTTTTTTTTTTGCCATGCAGAAGCTTTTTAGTTTGATGTAGTCCCATTTGTTTATATTTGATGCTAACGTTCTTGCCATTGGTGCTCCGTTCTCAAAGACCTTTTTGATATATAGGTCTTCGAGTGTTCTGCCTATTTTATTCTCGATAAACTTTATAGATTCAGGTCTGATTTCAAGGTCTTTGATCCATTATGAGTTGACTTTTGTATAAGGAGTGAGGTATGGGTCAATTTTCACTTTCGTACATGTGGTTTTCCAGTTGTACCAACACCATTTGTTGAATAGGCTTTCTTTGTTCCATTTCAGATTCTTGCCTCTTTTATCAAATATTAGTTGGCTGTATATCTGGGGGTTTATGTCTGGGAATTCTGTTCTGATCCACTGGTCTGAGTTCCTGTCTCTGTTCCAGTACCATGCTGTTTTAATTACTATGGCTTTATAGTATAGTTTCAAGTTAGGTAAGGAGATGCCTCCCAGCTTCTTGTTTTTCAGTATGTGTTTGGCTATCCTGGGTCTTTTGTGGTTCCAGATGAATTTTGTGATTGATTGTTCTATTTCTTTAAAGAATTGTGTCTGAATTTGGATAGGGATTGCATTAAATCTATATAGAAGTTTGGGTAAGATAGTCATTTTGACTATGTTAATTCTACCTATCCATGAGCATGGGATGTTCTTCCATTTCTTTAGATCTTCTTCAATTTCTTTCTGAAGTGTTTTGAAGTTTCCCTGGTATAGGTCTTTCACTTCTCTTGTAAGGTTTATTCCTAGATACTTGATATTTTTTGATACTATCTTAAATGGGATTGTATTTTTAATCTCTCTCTCCTCAACTTCATTGTTTGTATATAGAAACGCTACTGTCTTTTGTGTATTGACTTTGTATCCAGCCACTTTGCTGTATTGGTTGATTGTTTCTAGGAGTTTTACTGTGGACTCTTTAGCGTTTTTGATGTATATCATCATATCGTCGGCAAATAGAGCTAGCTTGTGTTCATCTTTCCCTACTTGAATTCCTTTGATTCCCTTCTCTTGTCGGATTGCTATTGCTAGGACTTCTAAGGTTATATTGAATAAGAGTGGAGAGAGTGGACAGCCTTGCCTAGTTCCTGACCTTAGTGGGAATGCTTCTAGTTTTTCGCCATTAAGTATAATGTTGGCTGTAGGCTTTTCATAAATAGCTGTAACTATCTTGAGGAAGGTTCCTTCTAACCCTATTTTGCTGAGTGTCTTTAACATGAAAGGATGTTGGATTTTGTCAAATGCCTTCTCGGCATCGATTGATATGATCATGTGGTTTTTGTCTTTCATGTTGTTGATGTGATGTATCATGTTTATTGATTTGCGTATGTTGAACCAACCTTGCATTCCTGGTATGAAACCCACTTGGTCGTGATGTATGATCTTTTTGATGAAGTGTTGGATTCGGTTTGCTAAGATTTTGTTGAGTATCTTTGCATCTATGTTCATTAGTGAGATTGGTCTGTAGTTTTATTTTTTGGTGGTGTCTTTGCCTTCTTTGGGAATGAGTGTGATATTAGCCTCATAAAAGGAGTTGGGGAGGATTCCTGTTTTTTCTATGGTTTGGAAAAGCCTTTGGAACAGTGGTAATAGGTCTTCTTTAAATGTTTGATAGAATTCACCTGTAAATCCATCTGGGCCTGGGCATTTGTTCTTAGGGAGTTTTTTAATTACCTCTTCAATTTCCTCTGAAGTGATTGGTCTGTTTAGACTTTCTAGATCTTCCTTTTCCAGTCTTGGAGGAGGGTGTTTGTCCAAGAATCTGTCGATTTCTACTGGGTTCTCTAGCCTACTTGAGTATAGTTGTTCATAATATGATCTCATGATATGTTGTATTTCTTGGGGTTCTGTTGTAATCTCTCCCCTTTCATTTGTGATCCTAGTGATTTGGGTGTTTTCCCTCTTTTTTTTGGTGAGTCTTGCCAATGGTTTGTCTATCTTGTTTATTTTTTCGAAAAAACCAACTCCTGGTCTCATTGATTTTTTGTATTGTTTTCTTAGTTTCGATGTTGTTTATTTCTGCTCTGGTTTTTATTATTTCTTGCCTTCTGGTTGTGGTTGGATTTCTCTGTTGCTGTTGTTCCAATTCTTTGAGTTGATCTTTTAAACTGTTGGTTTTGTTGTTTTCCTGTTTCTTGACATAGGCCTGTATTGCTATGAGTTTCCCCCTAATTACTGCTTTTGCTGTGTCCCATAGATTTTGACATGTTGTCTCTTCATTGTCATTTGTCTCAAGGAATCTTTTTATTTCTTCCTTGAGTTGTTCTTTGATCCAGCTGTTGTTAAGCAGCATGTTGTTTAGTCTCCAGGTATTAGTTTTCCTCCATTGCTTCTTCTTGACATCAATTTTAAGCTCTGTTGCATAGTGATCTGAGAGGGTACTTCTAATGATCCTTACCTTTGTGATCTTACATAGGTTGGCTTTGTATCCTAAGACATGGTCTATTCTGGAGAAGGTTCCATGTGGGTTTGAGAAGAATGTGTATTCTGCTTTCTGGGGATGGAGGGCTCTATATAAGTCTATTAGCCCTAAATCTTCTAATTTTTCATTTAGAGCTCTTATTTCTTTGCTATTTTTTGCTTGGAGGATCTGTCCAGTGGTGATAATGGAGTATTGAGGTCCCCTACTATTATCACAATTCCCTTCATGTGTTTCTCCAGGTTTGCCAGTAGTTGCCTCACATATTTTGGTGACTCTGCATTAGGTGCATAGATATTGACCAGGGTTAGTGTTTCTTGATCTAATGTTCCCCTGACCAGTAAGTAGTGACCCTCTTTGTCTCTGATCACTTTCTTGAGGTTGAATACAATTTGGTCTGATATAAGAATGGCTGTCCCTGCTCTTTTTTGTTTTCCATTGGCCTGAATAATTACTTTCCATCCTTTTATTCTAAGCCTGTGCTTATCCTGTAGCTGTAGGTGTGTTTCTTGCAGACAGCAGAAGTCCGGTTTATTTTTCCTAACCCAGTTCTCTACTATGTGTCTTTTAATTGGAGAGTTTAGTCCGTTTACATTTAGGGAAATTATTGATAGAGAGGACTGTTGTGCAGTTGTATTGTGTGGAGTGGTTGTTACAATCGGGGGTTTGGATTGTGTAATTCTTCTCTGAGTAAGTTGCTTAGGATCGGCTTAGTTTGCACAAATAGTTCAAGTTCATTCATGTTTGAGAATGTTTTTAGTCTGCCCTCCCATATGAATGATAGTTTTGCTGGGTATTGGACCCTGGGTTGGAAATTTCTTTCATTCAGTCGTTTAAATATGTCATTCCACTGTCTTCTTGCTTGAATTATTTCAATTGGGAGATCTGGTTTGATTCTTATGTCCTTTCCTTTGTACTTGAGGTTTTTTTCTCCCTTATTGCTTTCAGGAGTTCCTCTTTCTCTTTGTTTTTTGCCATTTGGATTATTATGTGTCTTGGTGTGGGTTTATTGGGGTCTATTTTATTAGGGACTCTCTTGACTTCTTGGATTTGTCCTGAATTGTCTTTCCAGAGGGTGGGAAAGTTCTCTGTTATTATCTCCCTGACTACCTGTTCTACCCCCTTCCCTATTTCCTCCCCTTCTGGTATACCCACAATTCTTAGATTGTTTCTTTTGTCCTTGTTCATTAGATATTGGATTTTTCCTTCCAGTGCTTTGCCTTTTATTTCTTTGTTGGTTTCTTGATCATTTTTTGATTGCAGTTTTCCTTCGAGTTCTTCTATGTGCTTCTCCAACTCTGTGTTTCTGCTCGTAAGGCTTGTTACCTTGTCTTTTAATTCCTTCACTTCTTTTTGTATGGACTCTCTCATGTTCTTTGACATTTCTTCTTTAATTTGGCTGATTCGTTCGTCCATGGATTTTTTATATTCGGTTGTTAGGGTTTCTTTTAATTCTTTTAGTAATTCTTGCATTTCCTTCCTCATGACCGCTTTTAGGTCTTCTTCCCGTGGATCTGTGCGTTTTGGTGGACTTGGAAATTTGATAGGGTTTGTCATGGTGTCTCCAGTTATTAGCGATTTCCTTGCTTTACGCATTGTTCTTTGTATTTAATGGTGTATTTTGGAGTGCTGTGGCTTCTAATTTTGGCCTGCTTTGGTCCCCTTCCTGAAGGTGTTTCTAGAGGGGCCTGTTGGGTGAGTTTGTTGAGCCTAGCCCTTTCTCCTCCCCTTTGCTACCTAGAGTGCAGCCTTCCTGCTGTGGGTCTTGTCCCTTTCTGCTCCTTATTTGTGTCAGCGGTGCAGTTCCACTCCTGGCCACAATGGTTACTGGCGCTGTTGAGCCTAGCTCTCAATCCCCTCTCCTTTCTCTGGGAGTCACTGGGGCTCCGCCCCCTCCACGCCTCCCTTGAAGGGTTCCCTCAGTCTAACACTTTGGGTTCTGTCCTCACCCTTGGGGAGTCCCTGGTCCACTCCAGGGTCCAGGGGGGTGGACTGTTCTAGGTCACCTGCGAGTCCAGATGGCTGGCCCTATCTCTCCCGTCTATTCGGGTAGCTCAACTTGCCTTTCTAGGCACCTACCTGGGGGAAGGGAGTCACTGGACCCTCTCCAGCTGGCACGCAGGGGTCCCTGGGGGGGGCAGCCCAAACCGCGCAAAGGGAGAGAAATTCACTCAGGCCTCTCCTAACTCACGCCTCCCTCCTGCACGCCGGAGTCCCTGGGGGGAGGTGCCGACCCAAGCCGCGCAAAGGGGCTGAAATTCACTCAGGTCTCTCCTCACTCACGCCTCCCTCCTGCACGCCAGAGTCCCTGGGGGGAGGTGCCGACCCAAGCCGCGCAAAGGGGCCGAAATTCACTCACGCTTCTCCTCACTCACGCCTCCCGCCTGCACCTGCCAGGAGCGATTTCTGAGTGCAGAGCCAGGAGTAACCCCTGAGTGCTGCCATGTGTGGCCTCCTCCAAAAAAGAGTCTGTTATAGTTAAAAATTCTATTGTAACACCATTGATAAGAAAATTTGCTGAATTATGTGACATATATTTTTTAGTCTAATACCCAGATTTGACTAGACCATCAGAAATTCTACCTGATTTTAGAATACTCAGGTCATTGCCCACACATACGTGACATTGCTTAAACATTTCCTCTTATTTGTCAATGCTTGTCATGAGGCATCAACATATCAAATAGCTCTGATGTGTACATATATATCTTTCTATAGGAGAGAAAAAATTATTGTGACATAACTTTTGGAATTCTTCTAGGACTTTGCATGTTTATTATATTTTTAATCAATTAAGATTTTCTTTTTTTAAATACTTTTTATTGTGAAGTTTTAATTTTTATTATAACTTTTATTTATGGAAAATTTTGATAAATTAAAAATGTTAAAACACAGATTTCTATGAAATAAATTTAGTCAAAATACCAAATATTTTAAAATGAATATGAAAACTTTCGTAATTGCAAATGAAACATCTCTTAAAAACAAGACTTCATTTATTTCAGTAATTAAAAACCTAATGGCAAAACCTTTATTTGTAACATAAAGATCACTTAATTCTTCAAATTCTGGTTGAAGCCTATAAATATTTAATATTTAAAGTTCTTCATTTGTTCATTCAGCAATTTCTTTTTTCTTTTATTATTTTTAATATAAATCTTTATTTAAGCACCATGATTACAAGCATGTTTGTAGTTGGGTTTCAGTTATAAACAGAAAACCCCCCATCACCAGTGCAACATTCCTACCATTGAACCCTCCTCTTCCCCCACCCTTGCCTGTATTTGTGACAGGCATTTTACTACTCTTATTCTTCAACATTGTCATGTTGCTGTTAGTGTAGTTATTTTCCTTACAGAGTTCACCACTCTTTGTGGTGAGCTTCAAATTGTGAGCTGGTCCTTCCTGCTCTTCCAGCCCTTAACTCTATTGTCTCTGGGCCTTATTACAGTAATGTCTTTAAATTTTCTTAAAACATATAGATGAGTGAGGCTATTCTGTGTCTATATCTCTCCCTCTGACTCATTTCACTTAATATAATAGATTCCATGTACATTCACGTATAGGAAAATTTTATGACTTCATCTCTCCTGATGGCTGCATAATAGCCGTCTATCTGTTGAAGGGCATCTTGGTTGTTACCAGAGTCTGGCTATTGTAAATAATGCTGCGATGAATATAGATGTGAGGAAGGGATTTTTTGTGTTCCTAGGGTATATCCCTAGGAGTGGAATTGCTGGATCATATGGGAGTTTAATTTCCAGTTTTTTGAGGAATATCCATATTGTTTTCCATAAAGGCTGCACTAGACGGCATTCCCACCAGCAGTGAATAAGAGTTACTTTCTCTCCACATCCCCGCCAGCACTGATTGTTCATGTTCTTTGTGATGTGTGCGAGACTCTATGGTGTGAGATGGTACCTCATAGTTGTTTTGATTTGCATCTCCCTGATGATTAATGACATGGAGCATTTTTTCATGTGTCTTTTGGCCACTTGTATTTCTTCTTTGAGGAAGTGTCTGTTCATTTCTTCTCATTTTTTGATGAGGTTATATGTTTTTGTTTCTTATTAAGTTCTCTCAGTTCTCTGTATGTCTTAGATATTAGCCCCTGATGAGATGGGTATTGGGTGAATAGTTTCTCCCATTCTGTAGGTGGTTTTTGTATCTTAGGCACCATTTCCTTTGAGGTGCAGAAGTTTCTCAGCTTAATATAGTCCCATTTGTTTATCTCTGCTTCCACTTGTTTGGAGAGTCTTGTTTCATCCTTGAAGATGTCTTTAGTCTCAATGTCAGATAGTGTTTTACCTATGTGTTGTTCTATATACCTTATAGTTTCAGGCCTGATATTAAGGTCTTAAACCCAATTGATTTTAACTTTGTGCAGGGTGTTAGACGGGTAATCAGTTGTGTCAATACCACTTGTTGAAGAGGCTTTCCTTGCTCCATTTTGGATTTCTTGCCCTTTTATCAAGGACTAGTTGATTGTATGCCCCTTCTTCCTTCCTGATGTGTGCTTGTAAAGCTATAAATTTTCCTCTGAGTACTGCTTTTGTTGTGTTCCATAAATTTTGATAATTTGTGTCTTTTGTCATTTGTTTCCAAGAATGTTTTGATTTCCTCTTTGATTTCATCTCTGACCCACTGGTTGTTCAGTAGTAAGCTGTTTAATTTCCAGTTGTTAAAAGTTTTTCTTCTGTGTTCCTTTGTAGTCTGCGTCTAATTTCAGTGATGAGTGAAGGTAGTCTGCACTATTTCTATCCTCTTGATTTTATGAAGACATGCTTTATGGGCTAGCATGTAGTCTATTCTGGAGAATGACCCATTTGCATTGGAGAAGAATGTGTATCCAAGTTTATGAGGATGGTGTGCCTTATATCTACATCTACTAGTCCACTTTCTTCCATTTCTCTTTTCAGAGCTGTTATATTTTTGTTGGGTTTCAGTCTGGTTGACCTATCTAGGGGTGACAGGGCAGTATTGAGGTCTCCCACAATTATTGTTTTGTTATTGATATCTTTGTTCAGATTTGTCAACAATTGTATTAAATACTTTGCTGGTTCCTCATTGGGTGCATATATGTTTCTTCCTGTTGTACATATCCCTTGATTACTACAAAATGTCCACCTTTGTCCCTTACAACTTTTCTGAGTCTAAAGTCTGTGTCATCTGATACTAGTATGGCCACTTCAGCTTTTTAAAGGATGTTATTTGCTTGGATGATTTTCCTCCAGCCTTTGATTTTAAGTCTATATTTAATCTGAGTAATCAATCCAGCAGAAGACTGAATTCATTTTTTTGAGTCATTTAGTCACTTTGTGTCTCTTAACTGGTGCATTTAGTCCATTGACATTGAGACAGATAATTGTCATGGGATATAATACCATCTCTGTGTAGAGGTTTGGTGTGTCTGTTACTCTTGTCTTAAAGTAGACCTTTCAGTTTTTCTTTCAAGGCTGGTTTTGAGTCTGCAAATTTTCTGAATTGTTGTTTATCTGTGAAGCTATGTATACTTCCTTCAAACCTGAAAATGAGTCTGGCTGGGTACACTATTCTAGGCTAAGCATTTATTTCATTGATTTTTGTCACTATGTCCCACCACTGACTTCTGGCCTTGAGGATTTCTTGTGACAGGCCTCCTGTAAATCTCAAGGATGCTTTCTTGAATGTAATTTCCTTTTTTGATATTGCTGCTTTTAGTATTCTATCCCTATCTGTGGGATTTGTCATTGTGGCTAGGATATGTCTTGGGGTGCTTTTCTTTGGGTCTCTTTTAGCTGGTACTCTTCAGGCATGAAGGATTTGGTTGTATGTAGTCTTCAGCTCTGGTAGTTTCTCTGTAATGATGTCTTTGACTGTTGATTCTTCCTGGGGATTTTCTTCCTGGATCTCTGGGACTCCAATAATTCTTAAGTTGTTTCTGTTGAGCTTATCAAAGATTTATATTTTCATCTGTTCACATTCTTTGAGTAATATATCCATAGTCTGATCATTTGCTTTAAGGCTTTTTTCCAATATCTTCTGCTGTGTGAAGTTGTTATGCATCTTATCTTCCAGCTCACTATTTCTATTCTCAGATGCTGTAACCCTATTGTGGAGACTTTCCAATGAGGTTTTTAATTAATCTACTGAGTTTTTCAGACCTGTTATTTTGGTTTGGAGTTTTCTGATTTCTATCTTCATATCCTCTTGATTCTTATTAGTGTTCCATTCAACTTGATCTATGCTTTCTTTGAGTTCTGTTATCATTGTCCATATTTCTTCTCTAAACTCCACATCTGAGAGACTAACTAGGTGGTTGGCTGTTTTTGGGACATCAGAGTTGATACTTTCATTTTCTATGCCTGGTGTTGACCTGCATTATTTCCCCATTGTCATGTTTGTATTGTGGGTTTTTCTATGTGTTGTGGTGGTATTCATTGGCTAGGTGGAGTTTTCGGCTTCTAAGCAAGGCAGAGCGGCCCTGCTCCTCTGGTTACACCCTTTGTGAGCAGGACAACTCACCACAGGAGAAAGCAAGACCTTAGGGAAGGATGCCAGAGAGGATCAAAGTTCCCAAGCTGAAGCAAGCAGAGAGAAGTCCCAAGATGTCTCCCATGCTCCAGAGACTCAGCAGAGTCAGCTAGTTCCACAGTCTCTGTGCCTTCATTCAGCAATTTCAATATCCAATCTTTGATATGAGTTTTTGATACATGCAACACAACTTAATCCACACTAAGAATGCACACTCAGGAAAGTCATAGAAAACAGATACAAAGCCATGGCAGATTCTTAAGATCTCCTTCTTGCCTTTGATTCTGGACCTAATCAACTATCTTAATATGATTTTGTTTTTTTTTTTTGGGGGCCACACCTGTTGACGCTCAAGAGTTACTCCTGGCTATGCACTCAGAAATCGCTCCTGGCTTAGGAGATCATATGGAATGCCTGGGGATCGAACTGGGGTCTGTCCTAGGCTAACACTTGCAAAGCAGATGCCTTACCTCTAGTGCCACTGCTCCAGCTTCTATCTTAGTATGATTTTGAAACTTAAGTCTCCCTAGTTGTTCTTGAAACTTTAGAAGCAATTTTACTATTACTAAAAACCTCAATATATATGAACAATTTTTAGTTAAGTCTTGGATTCCTTCGGGTCCAAAATTATAATTATGCTGGCTGAAATCTGTCATTTTTGGCTTTCAGTAATTCCTTCTGAAAAAATAAAAAAAAAACTCAGAAAAACAGAACATTTCTGTCTTTCTATAATATGTACAGCTTTGAAGTAATCATGAAAAAATTTCCAAACCCTGAGATCACAGACAAACCTGAAAAATAACAGCACATTATATAAGATAAGCAAACCTCAGGGAAAATATTCTTTCAACAAAGAAACTAAAAAAAGCATTTGCCAGTAAATTACTTTATGGACACCTCTCTCCTCCATTTTACTGAGAACCTACGGATAAATCCCTTTAAAAGTTTTGGTCCCATTAATTCACCCATACAGTTTGTGGAATTTTCTATGTCCTTTTGACAATAAATACAATTTTTTTTCTTAGCTGATGAAGGTACTGCTAGTTTCCTCGAGATGACAGGATTTAGATTCTCCCATTCATCCCCAATAATGCCCAACCTATCTTTCATGTTAATAAGTAAACCAGATCACCTGAACAAACATGGTTTCCACTATGGACTCTAACCTGGTTTCAGTCTTAAGAGTTCACACTGGGTAGAGAAATATTTTGCATATTAGAATTTTCCTTTCCCAGTGCCCATACCACCTTTTTCTCTCTCCTGAGACACACAAATGGTCAAATACAGTAACATTAACTTGTGGATTTTGGGTCAAAGGCCCAGTATCAGTATTTGTACTTCAGAAGATTACTGAAAGATAGTTCCAGGTCCTGTGGGGAAGGGGAGTTCCCATGGAAGGTCGAGAGTCTATAGGTATATACTCCAAAGCAGCTTTTTTCTACTGACATACACAGAAGCAGACATACCCCTCCAGCAGATTGGCTTATCCACAGCTGGTTCTCTCACCTGCTGGCAGTGGCATAAGTGGCAGCTGGTGCTGAAGAGAAAACAGAGGGGACAGAACAGAGCATCCTGTAGACCAGAGACTTACTCAACCATTTCGTGAGCCAAGGGCTGCTCACTTTCTGGCTGCCTCATCACACTGTCACCACAGAGGTCCTGTTCCTCTGACATTGAAGGGGAAGAAATGGAGAGACACAGCAGTTAAGAGAGATTTTCACTGGCAACAAGCTGGCAGGTTGGAAGATGGTGAACTCCTGTCCTCTGAGTGACTGTCTTGTCTGCCCCCAAAAATGGAACAGAGAAGCACACTTTTTAGAAAGGGCTAATTTCTTTAAAGTAATAAATAAATCCTGTTTTGGACTGGTAGCCTGAGACATGTTTATAATCTACAAGTCTAATAAAATAGTTTAAATTTTGACCTATCCTTATCCTAAGGTGTTTTTTATTTTATTTGGCTGGTTTTTTTTTTTTTTGGCTCTGTACTTAGGGATTCTTTCCTGGAGGGGATGTGGGAGACCATCTGGGGTGCTAGAGATTAGTTTGGCTGTGTATAAGTCAAATGCCTTATCTGGGATGCTATCACTCTGCCCTCTTGCTTTGCATTTTTAAATTTTACTGTACCATTAACTAGTAAACTTATTTATCCCCATTAATGCCTTCCCAATCATGGTTTTAGGGGCTAAATCTGGCAGTGATTTGGGATTTGTGCTCAAGGATCACTCCTGGCAGGGCTTGGGGGGGGGGAACACTGTGGTGCTGGAAATATACTACCTGGCAGGCTTAGTGCAAGGCAACTATCTTTTACCCACTGTATTATTTCTCTGGCCCACCCACTCTTATTTTTTTTTTTATTTTGGGCCACACCTGGTAACTCTCAGGGGTTACTCTTGGCTATGCGCTCAGAAATTGCTCCTGGCTTGGGGAACCATATGGGACTATGGGGGATCAAACTGCGGTCTGTCCTGGGTCAGCCACATGCAAGGCAAATGCCCTACCACTGCACCATTGCTCTGGTTCCCCATTTATATATATATATATATATATTTTTTGTGGGGGGGGGGCCACACCCGGCGGTGCTCAGGGGTTACTCCTGGCTGTCTGCTCAGAAATAGCTCCCGGCAGACACGGGGGACCACATGGGACACCGGGATTTGAACCAACCACCCTTGGTCCTGGATCGGCTGCTTGCAAGGCAAACGCCGCTGTGCTATCTCTCCGGGCCCCCCATTTATATTTTTATCCTACATGGGGTAGGCCTTAGATCAGGGAATAAGACATGGTCCTTCCCCATAAAAATTCACCAAGAATGATAATTTACCTTGAAATCTATAAATAGGACATTAAACAAAGTATTAGAAAAAGCTAAGGAAGGACTCAATTTGAGTTTTCTTGGAAAAGCATAAAGAAGTTACCTGAGTGCTCGCTTCGGCAGCACATATACTAAAATTGGAACGATACAGAGAAGATTAGCATGGCCCTTGCGCAAGGATGACATGCAAATTCGTGAAGCGTTCCATATTTTAAAAAATATAATAAAGAAGTTACCTGGAGAAAATAAGAACTGAAAAACAAGGTTACGTTAAAAAAAAATCACACAATAGAGTTGTAGATACAAAGAAGAAACGGAGTAAGGAAAAGAAAAGGTCCTTCCTCTCCAAGATCAGTAGAAGAAAAGGTATGGAGCTAGTAGTGTGTTAGAAGATAAAATGGAGGTGAGATATACTTACCTGGCAAGGGAGATATCATGATCATGAAGGTGGTCTTCCCAGGGTGAGGCTTATCCATTGCACTCCGTGTAGCATGAAATAATTAACGATGGGGCTGGATGGCGATGGATGGAGGCCTTTGTGCTTAGGCCCCAGCCACGTGGCTT
This sequence comes from Suncus etruscus, assembly GCF_024139225.1. NCBI lineage: Eukaryota > Metazoa > Chordata > Mammalia > Eulipotyphla > Soricidae > Suncus > Suncus etruscus. The sequence continues at coordinate 57,849,965 of NC_064850.1, forward strand.
CATCCCCCATCCAGCTGGCAAGTTCCAGGCCCAGGTAGTCGGCGTAATCAAGACTCACTCACAGGCAGGCTTCAGGAAGAATCATCTTTATTCAGGCCCTATTCACCTCATGTGTGTGGCCTATCTCATAACCTTTTAAGCACTAGTTATTCTTGGCCCTGCATCTAAACTTCTTTCAGCCATCTTCCCTTTGGGCTCCATGCTGGTCAAAGACCAGAACACAGAAACCCAAAAGCCAGAGCGCCCAGCAGCGCAGAATGGGCAAAGAGCCAAAAGGGCAAAAAGCCAAAAAAAGGCCCGAATTCCCTTGGTCCAAGCCTTATCTACCTTTTCCCCGACCCCTCCCAGGAATGGGAGGGTCTAGCAGGTAAGGTTACACCTACTATCCGGTTTCCAAGACCCCTCCCCGAAATGGGTGGGTCTAGGGTCTTAAATAGGTACACCCACATTTCCTCCTTTTCTTAATATTTTTATGCACCAACGTAATAGAGTGAAAATTAATATACCAGCCTTTTTAAAAACATATTTTTGCAAAATATACTTTACACCTGTAACCTAAAATTCTATTAATGCTTTTTTACCAAGCACTATTTTGGAACTTTCATGTTCCTATACTTTTAAACTATATTGGGGGAACTTCATGTTCCTATACCTATTCTATACACAAGTACTGCAGCATACATGCATAACATACATTTTAAAAACAGGCTAAGTACATTAAAATACACAGTAAAACATTTTGCAATTGAAAATATTAACTTTGAAAGACAACAAAACACATTTAAATTATAAAGAAAATGACTAAGACAAAGATGCAGGTGGTTAGAAATTAGATGTTAAACTGTATTACCTCCCTTTTATTTTTAATTTTTAAACCACTAACTAACTAAAAGTTATCCCATTACCAACTATGAGTGAAATATTACTACCCACTAATTTTCTACACCTAAAACCATAGTTTAGATTAATTTGTCCCACGCTGATCTCACCACGTGGCTTTTGTAAACTTTTAAAGTTCAGATGTTGGTTTGTTCCACGCTGATCTTACCACGTGGCTTTTTTCCGTAGTTTTAGGCTCCGCTGCCGGTTTGTGATCTGGAGCGTGGATTCCAGGTTTTTCGCTTTTTCGGGCAAAGCTGAGCCCAGCCGAGCCGAGCCACTTGGAGCTTTTCGCCGCTTTTTTTCTCCGGGCGCACTTTGGATGTTCAGAGTTCCAAGTGATTTAAACTAAAAGTTCAGTTCGAAATTTCCAAAGTCGAAATCCAAATTCAAGCCGCAGGTCATTTTCAGAAAATCAGTCCATTTTTAATAGTCTTTTTTTCCTCCTTTTCCAATTTAGACTTTTAATAAGTATTTGAAGAGGCCCAGGTTTTTGTTTCTTGTAACAAAGTTTCAGTTCTGGGCCTGGGCCTGGGCTGGAGGTGATGCAAGCTTCCACCTCTCTTGTTTTATTTGCCCTTCTTTTCCTAGAAGGGGTTATGGCCATATTTGAACATGGCTTCACGTGGCCAAACCCTTTGGGCTGACTGCATTTGAAAAGAGCCAAGATGAAACAGAAGAGCAGAAATCTCACCATTTTCGCTGTTTTGTTGGGTCCAGGATTCAGTTCAAAGTTCGGAGCGCCAGATGTAGCATGAAATAATTAACGATGGGGCTGGATGGCGATGGATGGAGGCCTTTGTGCTTAGGCCCCAGCCACGTGGCTTCATCCCCCATCCAGCTGGCAAGTTCCAGGCCCAGGTAGTCGGCGTAATCAAGACTCACTCACAGGCAGGCTTCAGGAAGAATCATCTTTATTCATGCCCTGACCACCACAGGTGTGTGGCCTATCTCATAACCTTTCAAGCGTGCAGCCATTTTAGGCTTGCCCTGCGTCTTATTCTCTTTCAGCCATCTTCCTCAGAGAGCCCAGCAGGGCCAAAAGGCAAAAGACAAAAAGGCAAAAAGCCAAAAAAAGGCCCGAATTCCCTTGGTCCAAGCCTTATCTACCTTTTCCCCGACCCCTCCCAGGAATGGGAGGGTCTAGCAGGTAAGGTTACACCTACTATCCGGTTTCCAAGACCCCTCCCCGAAATGGGTGGGTCTAGGGTCTTAAATAGGTACACCCACATGTGTACCTATTTAAGGTACTGTGTGCTGACCCCTGCGATTTCCCCAAATGTGGGAAATTCGACTGCATAATTTGTGGTAGTGGGAGACTGCATTCGCGCTCTCCCCTAAAAAAATGGAGGTAAGACAAGGAAGTATAAGTCAGCATGTTGTGAAGTAAAATGAAAGTCCTTTGACCAATGCTTCTGTGTTTATGCAAAGTCTTTGGCATTGAACAATTGTGCACCAGGTTAAAGCAGTGCTATTTGATTATTTTACTATTCTATCATTCTTCTGAAATAGCCAGTTGTTGGAAAAGTGAGGGCACAGTTAGGGAATGGTTTGTGTATGTCAGAGTCTAAAACTTTCCATCCGTGGGGCTCACCTACCAGGGCAGGGTTTTTAGTAGGTGTCACTGAGCAGGTAGTGCAGGGGAGCAGAAAAACTGGGGACTGAGGGGGTGCCTGAGTGAGCAGTAGTCACTCCCACTGGGCCAGCAACTGGGGGTCCCATGCCCATCTTTCTTGGATCCTATTTGGTCCCTTGCTCCTGTGCTTTCCCTCTGGGCTGAGGACATGCCCCGTGATACCTACTGGAAAATCTGAGCTCATTGTCAACTCTGATGTCTAGTGTGGATTGAGGAAACAGACAGTACTATCATTAACTTTTTTCTTTTTTGGTAGGGGGATATAACTCAGTAATAAAGTGTATGCTTGTTCTCCCTGTGACCAAAAAACAAAATAAAAAAAATGTTTCATGAAGGTACCAGGATTTACAAAATGATTTATAGATGAGCTTCAGGCCTACAATGTTCAACACCATTTTCACTGTCCCAGTCTCTCTTCCAGCTCAGCTGTGACAGGCACAGATTACAATCTGATTATTGTAGTTCAACTCCTGCGACAGTGTTGTTGAATCTGTTTAGGTATATATTTATATCACACCCATTATGTCCACCCATATTATGAGGCCTTTGATCCCTACTCTGTTACTCCCCTCCTCTACTTCTTTCCTTACTTTTTATATATTTCTTTCTCTCTTTTTCTATTTTCATTTCTATAATCTGTAGTCAAGGCTCATCTAGGTTTGCCATCTTTGATACCGTGCATTCTCTCATCTTGTTACTTTATATACCACAGGTAAGTGAGAACTTCAATGTTTGTGCTTCTTCTGATTCACTTTACTTAACATGATGTTCTCTAACTCCAAGTAGTAGCAAACTGCAGGATTTCACCATCTCTTATAGCTTCAGAATATGCTGCAGTGTGTACATACCGCACCTAGGCATATCACTGGGCACCTAGGTTGGTTCCATAGCAGTTATTATTATGGTAAGTGTGGCTATGAATAATGGTGTGCACATATCCTTTGGAATGAGTGCCTTTGTATCTGTGGGTAGACACAGAAAGTGGAATTGCTGGGTTGTAAGGCAGCTGTACACTGACCTTTTTGTATTCCACAGACGTTAAACCAGACAGCATTTCCACCAGCAATGGGTGAGAGTTCATCTTTCACCATGTCCTTGCCAACACAGATTGTTCCCAATTTTTCTTGATATGTGCCATTCTCAGTGGTGTGAAATGTTCTCTCATTGTTTTTTTTGATTCAGATCTCTCTAATAATAATGATTATGAGCATTTTTTAAATGTGCCTATTGGCCATCCAGCTGTCTTTTTCAGAGAAATATCTGTTCAGTTCTTCTCTACATTTTTATAGGATTTTTGTTGATTGTTTTGATTACTTTATATATCTTGTATATTAACACTTTATGTGATATGTTGGAGTTTACATTCTTTCCCACCCAGATGGGTGTCTTTTAGTTTTGGTTTGCCTTTGAATATTTTTACCAGTTGACAACAACTTCCATGTCTCTTTATTACCCACCATGTGGTCTGCACAGACTTAGTTTGTTTCGCTGGCCCCTAAAGGTGTCTTACTGCACAATCTTTAATCAGAGGCAGGTTTTGTGGGCACTTGAAAAATATTTCCAACATTAGTTACAGTATAAAGTAATAATTACAATAAAATTAATTTCAGAAGTTGTACATTTTGGAGCTATAATGTTTACATCTAGGAAAATTCTGTTTGGATGGTGCAATAAAACTGCTGATTGTATCAATGGATAGATTATTTGGGCATTTTTCCAAATTTCCCAGCCAAAAGAGTTTAAATGACAAGGGCCTTGAAACTAATTCGGACACATGCCTCAGTCTTGGGAAAGCAGTTACTGAAGTTGGCAAAGAAATTGTTGTGCAGCAGAATATTGTGTTTGTAGAAGGGAAGCAGCAATCATAAAACAACAACACAACAGTTATTTAAGGAATGGTTTTCCTTCATAGGAGCAGAACACAAAACTCTTTCAGATCTGAGGAAGGGAGACCTTGGAACAGAATTCATAAAGGGGAAGCTGTTGTAATTCCAATATACCTCAGTTCTGTAACTTTCTTGCAGTTTTCATTTTATCTTCCACACTGAGGTCTAGCCCAACATCTAGGGCTGTCACCTTTAGAAAATTCTAGTCCCCTATTTCAATGGCATTATTTTGTTGTTGTTGTTTTGTTTTCGTTTTTGTTTTTTTTTTTTTTTTGAGGGTCACACCCGGCATCGCTTAGGGGTTACTCCTGGCTCTATGCTCAGAAATCGCTCCTGGCAGGCTCAGGGGACCATATGGGATGCCGGGATTCGAACCACTGACCTTCTGCATGCAAGGCAAACATCTTACCTCCATGCTATCTCTCAGGCTCAATGGCATTCTTTTGCACTTTCTTTTAGAGAGAATAGAGAAAAACCTTTTCTTTAGATAGAGAAAAGTATAAACAAATAATTCTATTATAAGTCAGCCAGAACAAACTTGGTTAAAACAATCTCAACAGAATTTGTAATTCTTTTTTCTTTTTTGGGGGGAGACACACCCAGTAGCGATCAGGGGCTCCTCCTGACTCTGTGCTCAAAAATTACTCCTGCCGGGGATTGAACCTGAATCCATCCTGAGTCAGTTGCATGCAAAGAAAATGCCCTACCGCTGTGCTATCACTCCAGGCCCCAGAATTCGTAATTCTTTTTTTTTTTTTTTTTTTTGCTTTTTGGGCCACAGCCGGTGACTCTCAGGGGTTACTCCTGGCAATGTGCTCCTGGCTTGGGGGACTATATGGGATGCTTGGGGATCGAACCACAGTCCATCCTAGGTTAGCACATGCAAGTCAAATGTCCTACCACTTGCACCACAGTTTCAGCCCCAGAATTTGTAATTCTTTTTTTTAAATTAATATCTTTACTTAAACACCTGGATTACAATCATGATTGTGATTGGGTTTCAGTCATGTAAAGTACACCCCTCTTCACCAGTGCAACATTCCTATCACCAATGTCCCAAATCTCCCTCATCCCCACCTCACCCCCACCTGCACTCTAGACACACTTTTAACTTCCCTCATTCATTCACATTGTTATGATAGTTCTCAATGTAGTTATTTCTCTCACTGCACTCATCACTCTTTTTAGTGAGTTTCATGTTGTGAGCTGGACCTTCCAGCACTCCTCTCTTTTGTCTCTGAGAAAATGCTGTATTTATATAGAGGCTTCTATAATCTTCTAAGATTCTATAATCACTGTTGTGTTAAAGCCCAAGCTTGTTCCCTTTCTCCTTCCCTCCCTCCTCTTTTCCTCCTCTTTTCCTCCCTACCTTTCTTCCTTCTTTTCTTCCTTCCTTGCTTCCTTCCTTATACAGAAGACTTTCTCATTTAATCTGTTTGTTATAAATTTATGATTTTTGTAAGTTACTTACATATTTTTTGTGATATCTTAAGTCATCTTTTTCAGTAGGTTAGAAATCTTAAATATATAATTATAATTCACAAATCAATATTTACATCTATTAATTATGTCATATCTTAGGTTCAGATAGGTTTTTTTGTTTTGTTTTGTTTTTGGGTCACACCCAGTGACACTCAGGGTTTACTCCTGGCTCTGCGCTCAGAAATCGCTCCTGAAAAACACAGGTAACCATATGGAATGCCAGGATTTGAACCACTGTCTGTCCTGGGTTGGCTATGTGCAAGGCAAAAGCCTTACCACTGTGCTATCTGTCTGGCCCAGGCTCAGATAGTTTTCCATACACATTTTTGGTATCTTTCTAATGTGCTTTCATGGGTTAAACCCTGAAAATTAATATTTCTATTCATTAATGATATTATTTTTAAGGCTAGAATAATTTTCCACATGTTACTGTAACTTCTAAAATGCTTTCATGGATTCATACTACTTGTTTTAGGAATTCTACAACTTTGAATCATATAGTAGAATAGAAATGTTTGTAGATAATAGAAGAATGTTGGGCCACATCCACTCATCAAAATAGGATCAGTTTCTGGTATAGCCTTTTCCCCAAGTGATCATATTTGTGAAGTCAAAGTGATCATTCTTGTAGGTCTTCTCAGTGTGAAGATCTAGATTAGTCAAACAAAATAACCATTGTTAAGACTAATGTACCTATTGGGTTTTATACTATTGCCGTGAGGTTGTTGATAACTTCTAATCATTAATGTGTGAATGAGAGAGGTGTGTGTTTGTGTGGAGGGGCACACATATGTGCCTGTGCATATGTGCGGTCCACCCCTCTATGATAGCAGGAAAGAACTTAAACTATAGAAATTGCTAAACTGTTCCTTTCTATATTCCTCATCTTTTGCTATGCCTATGCAAAACAATAATAACAACAACAAACCCAAAAGACCGTGCCACACACACTTTTTTACTGTATATTTTTTAAATATGTTATGTATATGTACCATAGTTTCTTTATATAGTCATCTGTTCTTTGATACTTGAGTTGATTCATGTTTTGTCTTTTGTTAATAGTATTGCAATGAACATAAGAGTGCAAAATTCTTTTCTAAATAGATCTTTTGAAACCTTGGAGTATATGCCAAGAAGTGGAATTGCTAGAACATATGAAATTATTAAGTATTTGAAAAATGTCCATATTGTTTTTCAAAAAGTTTGAGCCAGTTGACATTTTTCTTAGCATTGGATGACAGTTTCCCCTACATCCACTACAACACTGGTTGCTTTATTTTATTTAAATTTGTGGGGTGTGTATGGGGCTGCTTGGGGCTTTGGCAGGGTAGAGACTTGGCCTGCCCTCTCCTGAGGTTGCCCGAAGTTTTCAGTGAGACCAATGTACCCAAGAATTTTATCAGCTTCATTTATATCTCTTTTGAGAATAAAATGCATTCAGGGAGCTGGCCAATGAGTTGATGTGGTGGCAGCTGTGAGCTGTGGGTGTAGCTGCTGGGGCTTCCAGAAGTATGGGGGTAGAGGGGCTGTTTGCTCCCACTCTAAAAAGACTCTGCACTGGTTGCTTTAGTTTAAAGTGGTCTTTGATTTATTTTTATTTTTTTAGGATTACTTTAATGGCCCAAATCTGAACATTAGATTTTATAAATACTGGAGAGCAAGTAGATGGGACAAGAGTGCCAAAACAGAATGTACATTGCTTGCAATTTCTCAAAAGCTCCAGCATTCTAACAGGAATTAACTCAATAAGTGCACTCACTTAATAATGCTTCTCTTTTTTAGACATTCATCAGGAATAACTTGCATAAAAGAAGAATTTTTTGGCTTTTACAAAAATTAAATCACTTTGCTTATTCTGAAACAGGTTTTTTTTTGTCATTTAGAATATTAAAGACATTTAGAATTATACTGGGGACCACTTCATTTTTAAAATAACTATAATATTTTAGAACAGAAATCTATCCCAAATTATTCAATCATTTTTCCCTTTGCCACAGTCTTCTCATTCATGAGAGTATCAATATTTCAGCATCTTTGTCAGTATAAGGTTGAATGCCTTGCTCTTATTTGTATTTCTTTGATCAATTGTAATCTGAATGTTTCGTTTGCTCCTTGGCTGTAAGTGGACTTTTAAGACTTGGATGCTTACTTCAAAAGTAATGAAAATAAAATATTTGGGGCCAGAGAGATAGTATAGTGCATAGGGCTCTTGCTGTGTATGTGGTCAACCTTGGTTTAGTTCTGAATATCCCACATGGCCCCCTGGACTTCACTAGGTGTGATTCTTGAGTACAGAGACAGAGAACACCACATGTGTGGTTCCAAAACAATCAAAGAGAAAGCAAAAACAACAAAAGGCAATATTTGATTACTTATATTGAGAAATATAAAGATGTTTCCAAAAACCAACTATTTTGTGAAAGGAAATTATTTTTATTTTCTAGTTGTGACTGGGAAATATTAGGAAAATGGGAAAATATGCAAATGATCTGTGGTAAACAGATTTTACTGACTTTTCATATAAACATAAACTATTTAAAAACATTTTGGGGGGACATACCTGGCTTACTTCTTGCTCTACACTCAGGTGAGGTTCAGGGGGAATTTATAGGCTTCCAGGAATTGAGAAGATTGCATGCAAGGGAAGTGTTTTTACCCACTGTACTCTCTCACTGGCCCCATAGTAATAGAAACTTTTTTTTTTCATGAAATTTGGTGTTCTACTCTTTTTTTTAAAAACTAAGTTATTTAAACACTGTGATTACAAACATAATTTTAGTTGGGTTTCAGTCATAACAAGAACACCCCCCCCATCACCCGTGCAACCTTCCCATCACCAATGCCCCCATCTCTTCCCTCCCCATCCTCCACCTGTATTCAAGAGAAACTTTCTACATCCCTCACTCACTGACATTGTTATGATAGTTCTCAGTGTAGTGTAGTTATTTCTCTAACTGCACTCACCACTTTTGTGGTGAGCTTTATATCTTGAGCCGGTCTTTCTGGCTCTCAACTCTGGGAACTATTTCAATGTCTTTAATTTTCCTTAAAACCCATAGATGAGTGAGACTAGTCTCCTCTCTCTCCCTCTGACTAATTTCACTCAGCACAATAGATTCCATGTATATCATGCATAGGAAAATGTAATAGAAACTTTAAAGTAAGAATACCAATATACATACATAGGTTTATATTTTACATTGTGAGACTATATAATCCTGGCACATTTTAGTATCATGATTAAAATATAATTCTGGTTTTTTTGTTTTGTTTTGGAGTCCTACCTGGTAGTATCAGCACCCGGTAAAGTGCTCAGGGGATTACACCTGGTGATGCTGGAGGAACACACAGTGCTTAGGATCAAACCAGGGGTTTCCATATGAAAAATTTGTATATTAGCTCTTTGAGCTATCTCCCTGGTCCTGATTCTGATATTTTAAAATACCTGTTTAATTATAGTTTTAAAAGGCAAAATTTGGTGCTGGAAATTGAAACAGGAGCTATTTTGTTATGTATTTTTTTTAACCAAGTTATTTTCTGTTACTTTGGTTTGAAAGTTAAACTGTACTTTGTACTGCAGGTAGGCCAGTGATTTTTTGCTGATGTTTCCCCAGGAGAAGATTTATAGAGGATTAGTAAGGTCAGAGTCTTATCTTTGAATTTGTTGCAAAGAGCATATAGACCAAGATGAAAGGTAGCTTGTGAGTGAACTTGGAGAGAAAATAGTCATTTATTAGGTTTTGTTGATTAGAAATGTTTTAATTTGTTATAACAACATTATGGTAACAAATCAAGTAGTTTGAAGTAAGGTTTTCTTGGCTCCAAGTTTCAAAATATTGCTCTTCTATTTTAAGCTTATAGTAAGAATGTGATTTCAGAGTTCCAGGGTTCTAATTCCTGACTCTTTGCTTCTTCCTGAAGGAGATGAAATGTTAAGATCAGATTTGTATCAGCTTCCATAATATTGGTTTTCCTCTCACTTTCTTCTTTGACTTTGGAAAAACAGCTGCCAATGTTGGTATGAGACCTTTTATAACTCCTGTCACTGAGGGATTCAACTCTCTCAGCCTTGACCTTTGTCCTTCTCTCAGGCTTGGCAATAACTGGATACTAGTCACAAAAAGGAAGACGGAACATCAAGGAGCAAGAGAAGCAAGCTGGAGAGAAGCAATATCAGTGAATTTTAAGGTTAAAAAAAAAAAGAATGGAAATTCCCTCTGGGTATTTTCACACAGAATCAAGTTATAGAAGCAGATAAAAATGTTTTATTGTTTTAGTTTCTTTGTCTGGAAGCATAAAAAAGCTGGAGATGGAGAGCCATAAAACCTTACTTGAAAAAGAGCTCTGATAATATTGTTAGACTGAATTTAGATCGTTGTGGAATATCTTATTTTCCTTTTTTACCTCCTCTACTTGTAAATACAACTCTAAGTTCTTTCTGAATTATAAGTATCCATGTTTCACCTGAAAGTCCCTAGAAGGTAATTGAACAGATGTTTTTGTTGCCAAAATATTATCTCCCCTTTATCTTCCCAAATTCATATGCCCAAATTAAGATATGCTCACGTAGGAGAAACATGTCTATAAAACAATCAGCTTGTGCATTGCCAACATGATTTATTTTGGCTATGGCATTTATCACTCTCTAGGGTATTCTGGTATGTTTATTCATGTCTTCACATTAGATAGTAACTTTGGTTTGTTTTTTGCTTTTTTTGGGGGGGGGCGTTCATCCTGGTGATGGACCTGGTGATGCTCAAAGGACCATATGCAGTGCCAGGGATAAACTGGGGTCACCGGGATACATGGCAAGCATCTTATCTCCTTTAATATTTCTCTGGCCCTTGGTGGTTACTTCAACAAAAGAGAACCTAATGTTCACCTTGTGAAGTTATATTCACTTTAGAACACACAGTGAATGTTCAATGTTGGTCACTACATATGAGTGGGGTTGAATACATGTTTAACTGTGTCACTCCAAGCAGATACTTTCCACAGGGGAACAGTTTTCTGCCTTGATTTAGCAGAAACTTCTAACCCCTGTTTGGACTTCCACATCTGTGTGTCCAATGTTGTACTGGACTTTTCCTCACAGCATTTAACAGTATTTGTATATTTACCACATCCACACTGTACTTCCTGACTTGTTCGATCAGATCTAGGTTTACATAACTTTATGTATCAGCCATCATGGGTAAATGGTTATTTGATTTCTTTTTTTTTCCCCTTCTATTTGATTTCTTTTTTCCCCTTTAATACTTCTTTTAGAATATTCCACCAGCTCTACTTTCATCTCTCCCCTGCCACACTTTAAAATAGAATCATCCTCTTCACTTAGTTCCATTTGACTAAGCCAGATGTTTTTCTCAAATTAGTCTGCAATAGTGTTCATTCAGGTGGTTACTCTTTTTCATTCCTGTTCTCTAGAACCCACCCTTCACACAACAGCAAAAATGGTATTTATTGACACTACACTTTAGAGTACCTTCCTTCTGCCATTAGGGTCCTCAAAGATCTTCATGTGGCTTTAAGAACATTTGTGTTCTGATTTCTGATGCCTCTTCCCTTGATTTCTTTCCACTCTTCTTAAGACCCTCTATCACAGTGACTTTCTTCTTGAACTTTCTTGAATGAAGGGCCTATTGAGCTTGGTTATGTCTTTATGTTCTGTACTCACTATTGTGATTGCTAGAGCATTTTCTTATAAAGAAATCAGTTCTACGGTACAGAAGTGGTCCTCAGTCAGATTCCATAGTATTCTCTACTTGATTTTCATGATAGAATTGAAGCTATTAAAAAATAAAACATGAACTTTTTTTCTTCTGGCACAGAAACTCTCAAAGTTTCTAAGCTGAAAATAAATCCTTCTTTCCTGTTCTTTATCATATCTTCTGATGGGTAACTGGCATAGCATAGCATGTGCTCAACAAAATACAGTAAGCCATGAAATATGTGAAGTTAAAAAGATGGCTAAAATATCTATCCTTATACAATTCTTGGAAGTAAAAAAATTTTTAGATTTGCTAAAGCTACAATTAACACTGAGATTAAACAAATAAATCAAAAGATAATTTTCTCTTTTGAGATAAATAGAAAGGCAGAAAGAAGGAAGAGTCCGTTTATAAGCCAGAAGGCCAGTGTCAACTGTGGTTTTGTTACTGATACAAATACCTAAGTCTTCCTGTCACAGTGTTTCTCTGAGAAAAAAAGTCAGTTCTCTAGAGATGACTTGGTAGTACAGTGGGTAGGGCACTTGCCTTGATGTGGTCAACCCAGATTCAATCACAGGCACCATGTATGATCCCCTTGAATATCACTAGGAGTGCTTCCAGAATGCAGAGCCAGGAATAAGCTTTGAATATTGCCAGGTGCCCCCCCCTCAAAATGAATAGTATAAAAAATTGGAAAAAAAAAGGGGGCGGAGAGATTTCTATTAATTTTATTTAAGTAGTAGCCAGTGCTTTCTTTTAAAAAGAGATAGGGCCAGAGAGATAGCACAGAAATAGGGCAGTTGCCTTGCATGCAGCTAACCCAGGATGGGCAGATAGTGGTTTGAATCCCGGCATCCCATATGGTCCCCCGAGCCTGCCAGGAGTGATTTCTGAGCACAGAGCCAGGAGTAACCCTGAATGCCACTGGGTGCGACTGGAAAAAAAAAGAAAAGAAAAGAAAAGAAAAGAAAGAAAGAAAGAAAGAAAGAAGAAAGAAAGAAAGAAAGAAAGAGAAAGAAAGAAAGAGAATGAAAGAAGAAAGAGAAAGAAAAAAGAGAAAAGGAAAGAAAGCACAAAAAGAAAGAAAAAAGAAGAAAGGAAGGAAGGAAACTTCCATTAAGTTTTAGAAAGTAAATGGGAGATGTAAATAATATGCCAACATGGTCCTCACTTGAAGAGCGAAATACATTAACTCGGGAATGTGCTGAGCTGGGGTAAATTGATAGTTGGTTTGCAGTGGCCAGGGGAGGATTTTTGTCTCATCTTGGCATAGAAGAGAGAATTCAAGAGAGTCTGGGTCAATTAATTTCCTGCCAGGGTATTGCCCTCTCTATTTCAGACAGGGAAAATGGGAGAGAGCTGACTGGTTTTGCTCTGAGAAGTAGCTTCTTGCTGAGAGAGGTTGGTTTCAAAATTCTTGAAACCATGTGTTAGTTTAATAAGACTTTGGCCTTGAGGAGAATTAAAATGAAAGGCAATTCCACAATTAGAAGGTGTGGACGTGAAAGCAAACCTCACAGAGGTAGTATGGCTGGAGAGATTACATTCTTTGAGTATATAATAAACCAAGGTTTTAATTTCCAGATATTTTTCTCTTAGAGCTTAAGTTGTGCCTAGATTTTAATGGTCTACAGTTCTGATTTGGATTTGCCTGCCACTCATTGTGAAGGCCTCACCTGTGCACTTCTCACCTATAACTGAAAAAGGGGTAAGTTTGCAAAGGTCTGCAAAGAGATTGGTAGCAAAGATTCAGATGTATGGCTTTAAAATAGATTTCTGTCTCCTCACCATGGCCAGTTTCCTGTACACTTAAGTTCACTTTTTACTAAAAATGAGAATAAAATAAAGGGAAAAGTCTTTTGGATTCATAGGAGCCTCTGTTTTTACTTTTTGAGATTTCTGTAGGGGACTTCTGCAAAAATTTTAGAAAGAAAATTTTGTTTATTATTAATTAATATTGACTAGAAATTCTACACAATGTAGTGGCCCAGTTGGAAAAAATACGGCGCGACAGTCTGACCGCTTCCCTGGAGTGATGGAAATGTTGAGTTTGAGCTTAGATGTTCATAGGAAACCATGTGTGCCCAGCCTTAAGAAACCCAACACTTCTATGTGGCAGTTCTTTTGAAATGTTTGGGAGAAAACTTTGTATTGTTTCCTCAATTGGTTCTCTGATTCATAGTCTAACCAAAAGTATACAAGAATCTCCTCTCTGCACACCTTCATCAATTCTTTTTTGTTCTTTTTTTTTGTTTTGTTTTGTTTTGTTTTGTTTTGTTTTTGTTTTTGGGTCACACCCGGCAGTGCTCAGGGGTTACTCCTGGCTGTCTGCTCAGAAATAGCTCCTGGCAGGCACTGGGGACCATATGGGACACCGGGATTCAAACCAACCACCTTTGGTCCTGGATCGACTGCTTGCAAGGCAAACGCCGCTGTGCTATCTCTCCGGGCCCCTTTTTTGTTCTTTTTGAAAAAATAAGCAAAAATAACCCCATTCCATGGGATGATACTTCATCGTGGTTTTGATTAGTGTCTGAAGATTAGTGTTTTTGAAGGCCTTGCCATACATGCATTGACCATTTGTATATAAATGTTGAATTAGAAGAAGTAGGGAGAGACATTTATTCCTTTAAATATTTATTCATCCTTTATTTATTTAAAAATTTTGTTATTTAGGTTTATTTTGGGGTATTGAGTGTGTTTCTTATAGATTTTAGATATTTACTCCTTAGGGGACATAGGCTTTGAAATACTTCCTCCTCTTGCATAGCGTTACTTTAAAACTTTTTAAAATTCTTTGCTGAGAATTTTAGTTTGAATCAATCTAATTTATATATTTTTTTTGTTGTTTATGCTTTGGGCATCATAATTTAAGAAAATGATTTTTGAGACCAATGTTCAGAAACTTTCCCTTGTAGGTTTATAGTTTGGGATCTTACATTGAGGTCTTTGATTCTTTTTTGAGTTAATTTTTGTTTAGGCTGTGATATAAAGTCCCAATTTAATTTTCTGCATGTATTTGGATATCCAGTATTCCCAGCATCATTTATTAAAGATAATAATTTCTTCATTTTCTGTTCTTGATATCCTTACTGAATATCAGTTACATTTAAATGGGGGAAATTATTTTTGGGGTCTCTACTGTATTCTTTAGATGTCTGTGTTTTTATGTCAGTAGCATAATATCTAGATCCCACTTCTGAATATATAATAAAAAGAAATGAAATTTAAATCTTAAAGTGATATCTGTACTTCCATGTTCATTGAAACATTATTATAAGATATGAAAAAAGTCTAAACATTATTAGAAAAATGGGTAATGAAAATGTGCTTTTTTTGTATGAAAATTGGTTAGCATTAAAAATAAGGAACTCTTATAGTAATATGCTTGCATCTGGAAAATTTTTTTTGTGAAGGGAAAGTGCTGAGTTCTAGGTTATACTGGTGATGCTCAGGTTTTACTTCTTGCTCTATGCTTGGTGCTAACTCCTAGTAGTGCTCAGGGAACCTAATGAATTGAGTTCAAGCCTCTTATACACAAAGCATGAACTCAGCCTTTTGTACTAACCTCTCAACACAATCTAGAAAACATTATGCTAAATGATATAATACTGTTACATGTAAATAAATAGTAAATGATTTCACATATATGTGGAACCTTAAATATGCGACCACAGAATTAAATGGTGTTTGCTAGAGCAAGGGAATGAGGATAATAAGAAATTAGTGATCAATGGTACAAAGGTTTAGGCTGGAGAGACAGTATAGTAAATAGGGTGCTTTCCTTGCATGTGACTGCCCCAGGTTTGATTCTTGGCACCCCAAATCCACCAGGGGTGATCACTGAGTGCAAAGCCAGGAGTAATCTCTAAGCACTGCTGGCTCTGGTCCCAAAATCAAGGAAAAAAGAACATACAATGTTTTAACTTAAGTTTTACATACTAGATAAATGTTCTGCAGAGCTAACATCGAATGCATCATATAGTGATATATTAGAGAGATTGTAGATAATCATACTGTGTTATGTACTTTAAATTTACTTAAGTGGATATATCTAAAATGTCTTCATACTACATACATGATATAAGTGGTTACTGTGTGAGGTGATGGTTGTGTATTTTATCTTAATAGTGGTGATTTTTAAAATAATAAACACATAAAACATTAAATATATACCTATGTGTATGTGCTCACTTCAGCAGCACATATACTAAAGTTGGAATGATACAGAGAAGATTAGCATGGCCCCAGCACAAGGATGACATGCAAATTCGTGAAGCATTCCATATTTTTTAAAAAAAAGAAAAAAATATACCTATGTGTATTATTTACTTAAATTTGAATATATGTATATTATAGTTTTGGTCAATTATGTCTCAATAAACTAAAAATAATTAGATTTTTTTCTTTTAAATTAAAAAATGTCTTTGAATTTTGCTCCTGGGTCAGATCCAGTGATGCTCAGGGGCTACAATAAGCTTGGTGCTTATAGTGCTCATTCCTGGTAGTTTTGGGGAGACCAGATGGTGCTGGCATAGAACCCAAGTTTTTTTTTTTTTTTTGCAAAGCATGATCCAAATTGTTTCTACAATTTCTGAGAATATTTTTTTAGAAGAACATCATCACTACCAGCCTTAAAGTGAAAAGAAAATACTAAAATATAAAAAGCACATATGAAGGCAATAGTCTTCTAAGAAACAACTATTAGGTGATTTAGAAATGATTACTTTCATATTTTCAATGGCTGCTCTGCCATTTTTTCTTTTTTTTTATTAATTTTTTCTTTTTAATTATGAGAACAAAGATGCAAAGAAAGAGGGCAAGGTAAAGTTATAGTGAAAGGACAATCACCCATAAACAGAATTCTCAGTAGTCCCATTGCTGATATCTTAACTTTAAACTTTCAGCCAAAAAACATTAAGAAAAATAAAAACAGAACCCATGTACAATTACTTTGTCCCTCTAGTCCCCAGATTGTAGTACATAACATTTCTTAGCAGCACACAAAACAATCTAAAGACATAAAACTTACGTAACTCCTTAAAAATTGAAGGCAAAGTACTTTTTTACATTTCCATGCACATGCATATTAGTTTAAGTTAACCTCAAAAGTTTAAGTGGGTTGTTTTTCTTAAGGATTAGAGTCAAAGGAGTACAGTAAAAACGGTGTTAGAGTGGCAATTATTGTTTGCATAGGCCCGCCAAAATATGAGGGACATGGAAAGGAAAAGCCTTGGCCTAAATACAAGGAAACCCTACCCCTGAGGTTTCCTGGCATAAGACCAACTCTAGGCTCCAGGCAAACTAGGTTGACCAATCCAGGTCATTGTCTGTAGTACCAATACTTTTATTTTTCACACAGTCTCTGTTGTTAGTATCATGTTTCTGTATTAAATATCCTGGAATCTGCATATCCTACATTGCAGTCAGGATGGTCCAGAGCGTCCTCTCGTTACAACTCACAATTAAAGGGCAATGCAGAGAACCCTGTTCTGTAAGCAGGTCATTGTTGTTGTCAAATCTTAGTGTTAAGGGAAGTCTCTTTTGAGCAGGTTAATGTCAGAGTAGTGGTAGGGTCTTCCCTGGTAGAGGATTGCTTCCAGGTGTTGTTATAAAAAACCTTGGATAGCTTCCCTGGTTCAGGGATGAATGGAGGATGCCCATTCTTCTGAGGCCTGTGCCAGGTCATTATATCAATGTTCAGGGCGTAAGATCTCATTGCACTACGAGATTTGTGTGTTCCAATCTCCATTAGATAAGAACTTATTTGTATGTAAAGTATTTTCTCATTTTTGCTCTGCCATTTTTACAGACTTTATTCTCAAGCTGATTTCCTTCCCATTTCCATTGCAACCCTTCTTCAAATAGTGTAATAGTTGTTGGATATATTTTGAATGATTTTGAATATACAATATATTAGTGATAGAGTCATGAATAAAATAAATATAAATGTCAATAAATTTAAATAATTGAGGCAGGCCAAATATTCATGGAAATAAATTCAAATGTATAAACATTTTAAGAACAATAATAATATAAACATATAATCAAAATAAAAGAGAACATTGATTACAAATTTTGAAGTACAAGGGAAATAACTCAAGTGATATGCCAGGCATATTTAAGGCCCCAGGTTTGATCCTTAGCATTGCATGGGCACTGAGCATTTCCAGTTATCTTTCCTTCTTTAACCTTGGCATTGTTGGGTTATTTTTATATGCCCTAATGTTATTTTTGTATGTTTGATTTACTAGAGGAAGTAAGGGTTTGTTACTTGAACTTAGTTCTTAATATTTATTTCTTACAAAGGCTTTGCTAGAGAAAATTCAAAATTAATGAAAATATATTTATATAACTCCAATATATTAATTAAAGCACTCACTTTTATTTACTTTTCAAATACTTTTTTTTTGCCTAAGCACTGTGACTTACAAATGTGTCCACAATAGAGTTTCAGGCACATTTAGTGTTCCAACACCAATCCTATCACTACTGTCAACATAATGTCCTCAAGTTCTCTCCTGCCCACTCCTCCAAATCTGCATCCTTAAAAGGCACATTTTTAAGTGTGATTATTGTGGTTTGTGTTCCATGCTAGTGGGTGCATCTACCATACCTCCACACTACAGTTTTCCCCAAGGCCCCTGACCCTTGCTTCCATTTCCCTCCATTACCCTCTGTCTGCTTGTTCTTTTTTTTTTTTTTTTTTTTTTTGGTTTTTGAGTCACACCCGGCAGCACTCAGGGGCTACTCCTGGCTCTATGCTCAGAAATTGCCCCCTGCAGGCTCAGGGGACCATATGGGATGCCAGGATTCGAACCACTGTCTGTCAGCATGCAAGGCAAATGCCCTACCGCTATGCTATTTCTTTGGCCCCGTCTGCTTGTTCTTACCTCTACTTTTCTTTTCTTTTTTCTTTTTTTAATTCTTCCTCACCAGTCAACGATAAGACAAAATCAGAAGACATGTCACCCTTTGATCTGTGCAAAAATCAAGATTGTTATATACAGATGACTGGTTGTTACAACCAGGACTAGACAGTATGCATCCTGGGACAACCACCACCAACAACAGAAAGCTCTAACCTAGCTTTTGGTCTACAATCTATTCAACAAACAAGATCTCCAATTCCAGAGGTCTGACTGAGACAACCGCAAGTGAATGGGTCTTCCAGAAACATAACGAAAGACTCTGTCCCAGGCTCCGTCTTAGGAGCAACATAATGAGCAAGAACACCAACTACAGAAGATGGATTAAAACGACACTGAAGAAGCAGAACTGCTAGAACCACAAAGAAAGACTTCATAAGCTCCATTCCCTGAGCTGCACAGACAACAAGATCTCTAGATACAGAGGTCTGATTTTACCATCCAAGACAAAGCAGAAGTCTTCCACACACCATGAAAGCAACAAGGGGAGAGTAAATGATCATGCAAGGAGTTTAGAGTTAATCCCATGACAGTATACTTCAGGGGTGGAGAAACCCTGTATCTCCTAGGTCAAGGGAATTCCCTCTACAATATCCCCAATAGTCACTGTGCCTATGCAGGGGGAAAAAGAAAAGGAAAAAAAAAAAAGCACAAAACAATAATTTTTCCACATGTTTATTTACCTCTACTTTTCAATTTTCTCCTCCACTCATCTTTTTATTTCTTTAAGTTTAGGGACAAAGATTTGCTCACTTTGATACCTTGCATTCCCTAGATATGTAATTGTATATATCATATATGAGTGACAACATATAGTACTAGAAATTCTTCTGACTGATTTTACTTACCATTTTCCAGTTATATCCAAGTTACAATCAATTGCATGATTTTGCTTTTTCTTGTAGCTGTATAGTGCTCCTTTGGGTATACATACATTCACTGTCCTTCACACCTGCCATTTGACACCTAGGTTGAATCCATAGCCTAGTTATTGTGTTCCGAGCTGCAATAAATAATGTTGTGCATATGTTTTTTTTTGTGTGTGTGAGTGTGGTATGTGTATTTTGTGCAAACATATGTGTTTTTGTGACCTGAAAGTAGATTCTGAGAAGTGGTATTGTCAGGTCCAATGGAAGACTATTCTTGCTTCTTTTTGAGAAATCACCATATTGTTTTCCAGAGGGTTTGAACCAGACATTACTTACCACCAGCAGTGGATGAGAGTATCCTTTTTACCACAACCCAGCCATCTGGTTGCTTCTGGTCTTTTTAGTTTGTGACATTCTCATTGTGGTGAGATATATTATTGTCTTTTTTGTTTGTATTTTTCTCAGATTAAGGAATAATAATTAAGGAATAATGATTAAGGAATAATTTTCAAAGCCTACTTGACATCTATCTGTCTTCTCTAAAAAATTGTCTGTACTTTTCCTCTCCTCATTTTTGGATAAGGTTTTTGTACTTTTATTGTTAATCTTTATGAATGATTCATATAGATTATTTATTATTTATGTCTTTCTACTGATAAGTAAATGTTTGCAGGGTGAAGTATTAGTGATAAAATTTTTTTAAACTTAAGGAAAGAAGAGCTCATTGTTTTTTACGTGAGTTGTCAACTTTAATTCTTTGTACTTAAGCTTCTCTTTTGATCTAGAATCAGAATATGTTTTAAAATAAAAATAGTTACCAAAATGATAAAACTCATTTTTATTTATTTATTTATTTTTGTTTGTTTGTTTTGGGGCCACACCCATTTGATGCTCAGGGGTTACTCCTGGCTAAGCACTCAGAAATTGCCCCTGGCTTGGGGGGGACCATATGGGACACTGGGGGATCTAACTGCGGTCCTTCCTTGGCAAGCGCTTGCAAGGCAGACACCTTACCTCTAGCGCCACCTCGCCGGCCCCAAAGAACTCATCTTATAAATGAACTTAAACCAAATCTAGGCTTAGGCTAGTTTGTTGAAGCTAAGCTCCTTTGAACTCGAACTTCTTTGCAGTACTTTGTTGCATTAAGCAGGGATTTATTTGACACTGGTCAAATGAACTAAAATGGTTATTAGATTACCTTAAATCAGAACTATGGGATAATTCATATTGAAATGAGAATAATTTAAAGTGAGTTATTCTTTTTTTCTTTTTTATTTAGTAATGCTTTCAATTAAATTGCAATACAAAGTAAGTTATTTAGTTGCAAAAGTTTATCTATTTCCAGCCCTGGGCCCCTCTTCACCCCCAAACTGAATGGGTTGAATAAACTGGTTTTATTTTGTCAAAGTGTTCCTAAATATTCCCTTGCCTTAGTTTTTTTTTGGGGGGGGCGCCACACCTGGTGATGTCAGGGGTTACTCCTGGCTATGCGCTCAAAAATCGCTCCTGGCTTGGGGCGGGGGACCATATGGGACGCTGGGGGATCTAACCATGGTCCGTCCTACGTTAGTGCTTGCAAGGCAGATACCTTACCTCTAGTGCCACCTTCCCGGCTTCTCCCTTGCCTTACTTTTATAACTAATTTGGATGATGGTTAGGCATAAATATTTATTTCCTACTATTGGCTTAGCTCACCTAATAATCCCCTTTTTGAGAAAACTTAGAATGGACAACTCATTCTGATGGTTAGAAAAACTTCTGAACTGAGAGATAAATTAATTGCATTTCTGGAAGTCTCAGCAACAGCAACTCAAATTTTTCTAAGCAAGCAGGCTTTTCTTGAACATTTGCAATATCATGTTTTTCTGGAGAAACAGACTATTCTTGACTTTTTTTTCCTAATGTACCTTTCAACTTAAATTGTTAGTTACAGTAGTAATAAAATGTTTACTAGTGTATTTTTTGTTATAATTGTGATAACTATATATTAAGACCACTCTAAATTTGTTATTTTCTTGCTAGGTCTTCTTTAGCCTGTTCCAGCTCTTCATGACTGGACACAGATGCTCAGTATGCTGTCAATCATTTATAATTATGCTTTGGAAAAATGTCCCACGCACAACTTGTAGGCAAGCTACAATTTGTAAGTAATTCTATGGAATTTATATTCTGTAATTTCCTTGAAAGATTAACTCATTGATAAAAAGATTGCTTCTCTTCCTGAAAATAAGCATTGTTTGGTACTATTCCGTGTGACATTTCACAGCTTTGTTGGATTTTGAATACTGAGTCGTTTATTCTCTCCTATCTTTTAATTTAGTGCAGAGAATTCCTTGAGAACATCTTTTCCCCTTGATTAACCTTAAGTTGGAAAAATCTAGTGATAAGTGAGTGGAGAATCAAATTGAGAAAAAGTATTTTCATAAGAAAGGGTTGAGGCCAGCCCAGGAAAGGCAGGTATTATGAAATTTGCTTAATCAATCACACCAAGATTACTTTAGATGAGAAAGCAAGGAGATATTGTTATTTAAAATCTAGACAGGTCAATACCAACTAGGTTATCATGCTCGGCCCAGAATATGGATTCAGAACTCCTTTTATAGGAGTTTTTCTGGCAATTATAGCAATGGTGAAACCAAAAAAAGAGGAAGGGCAAGAGAATGGACTTTTTTGATTGGTTACTTGGCCACAATTTACTCTGCAGAAAGAGTATTAACAACTCTAGTTGCTCAGAACCCTTGTGTTTGGATGCATTCTGATGTAGGTTACATTTAGACATTTATTAGTTTACTAATAGTTTTGGTGACCCCATTCCCTTCCCACTTAGACAACCAGGTTGGTCTGGGTCCTTCTGCTCTAAATCATAATTTAGAATCATAATCATTGATCTCTGCCCAGCTCCAGAATGGGTGACTTAGAGCTCCAGCCTCTTAACTACATATTTTTGTTCCTACTTCTGCTTCTAACTTTCCTACTACTGAATCAACATACCAAGATAAGGCATTTCTCAATTCAAAGGATACAGGGTGAACAAAGCAAAACTATGACTACATATCACAGTGTAAAGGTCAAACGTCATAGGAACTGAAGTCAGAGGGCAGAGACAAGAGGATGGAATGGGTGGTAAGGAAAAGCAGTACGTGCAGATTGATTCAATTTGCACGGAGCTAATAAAGAAAGAGAAAGGATTGAAGGCTGGTAGTTAGGAAGTGAAACAGAATGAGGAAAGGCTATTTACAGCTGAGTTGATTTGATATAGTATGCAACTATAGTATAATAAAATACCCAGCTATCAACCCCAAACAAAAAGTGTTCCCCTTCCTGGGCTGGAGAGATAGCACAGCGGTAAGGCGTTTGCCTTTGAAGCGGCTGACCCAGAACCAAGGATGGTTCGAATTTCGGCATCCCATATGATCCCCCGTGCCTGCCTAGAGCGATTTCTGAGCAGAGAGCCAGGAGTAACCCCCGAGCGCCGCCTCCGGGTGTGATCCAATTACCCCTTACACACCTCCCCTAAAAGGTGTTCCCCTTCCTCTTCCCAGTAACCTCTTCTTTTGATATGTAAAAGCCCACCTGGATTACAGGACTCCTTCCCACCCCCCGGTGGATTTTGTTGTGGATAATAAAGAAAGAGCAGTCCTGGCTTGGGGCTGGTACATAGACAGCACATGGCAGAGAGAGCACTTGGGAGAGTGAGACCATGAGGCATCTGTTTCTGATGAATCTGTCCTGACTGGCTTGGTATTATTTCTCTGTTAATGCTCTGCTTCATCAGACCCGTCTGCATAAGGGGTTAAAAACAAGGTACCTGGGGCAATCTCACTAACTAATGGATTTTTATATTTTTTTATTTTACACTATAGGATAAAGACAAGGAAACTGGAGAGTGAAAAAACTCATATTGGGAGACTTAGACATGTACAAGGAGGGAGAACCCCTTTTAGAAACTACATTGGGATAAAAATTATGAAAAAAGAAGATTGTGGTGGTTAATTTTACATGTTGACTCGGGCATGCTTTGGCACCCAATTATTTTACATCAATCAGATGATTCTGTGCCGGAATTCTTTTAGAAGAGAGAAACATATGTCAGCCAATTGAGTAGAAAGATTTCCTTCCAAGAAGTAGGTGGGCTTCATCCACCCAGTTGTAGGCTTTAAGAGACAGATTGAGGTTCTTGCCTGAGAAATTTCCCCTCAGGACAGATTTTAGGCTTCGTTTGCAATATTAGCTCTTTCATGGGTCTTCAACTTGTCAGGTTGTCATCCCTCAGATTTTAGATTTACCAGCCCCACAATTATGTGAGCTGATTCTTTAACTCTTTCTATATATGCATATCATATCCTGCTGGATCCATTTCTCTGAAGGACCATGGCAATCCAGAGATTGAGGCTTTGAAGATGCTCAGATTAGTGATGGCCTTCATGTTAATAAGATGGAAGACTAGAAAACATAGAGGAGATGAAGAGAAACTTGACAGTAACAATGTTCCCCCAAAATTATTTTGATGAGGACATGAGGCTATGGACTTGGATAGGAAACCCATTTTACTTCTTTCGTGTGTGACATTATGAACATGTTCTGCAAATGATTGTCAAATAAGCCTAAAGAAAGGACTGTGAAAGATCAGGCTGAGATGAGAAACTTTTACAGTGAAGGGATTTCACAAGAAATAGATGAGCAGCACTTAGGTTGAATTAGGAGTCTTTAATATAGATGTCGGTGACCTAGATAGAGTCAACTAGAGTCTCAACAAACCTCACAGGCACTAAGATAGTTAGGGATGAGTTTATAAAGGCAAAACCACATCCTAGTTAAACAATGAATACAGTGGGTAAAATCCTGAGTGAGCTGTGATCAGCAAAGCAAAATACAGAAGCTAATCAAGTTAATTTATGGTTAAGTTGGTTTATGGTCACAGGGTCTTGTGGTTATAGGGGACCAATCCTGTGCATAGGGGGTTGAATCTGGGAGCTAAACCATTTTTTATGGATTGTAGTTGTTAATGGATTGCACTTGGCTGTTGGAAGAGTGGTGCTATTCACTTCCTGCTGATAGGCTAAGAGGAAAAATATGAAGTCCTTTATGTCAGAGCTCATAGTTTACTATGAATGTTGAAATTTTTCACCACTCTTTATTTTATTTTATTTTTTTTGGTTTTTGGGCCACACCCGGCGGTGCTCAGGGGTTACTCCTGGCTGTCTGCTCAGAAATAGCTCCTGGCAGGCACGGGGGACCATATGGGACACCGGGATTCGAACCAACCACCTTTGGTCCTGGATTGGCTGCTTGCAAGGCAAACGCCGCTGTGCTATCTCTCTGGGCCCAACCACTCTAACTTTCTATAATGTCACTCTGCCACTTCCATCAGAAAAGGTGAATTACAGGAATTAATCTAATGAAAAATAATAAAGGACAAGAAATCTGGACCTAGAAATATGGTGTGCTCTATGAAAATGACTGCCAGACTGGGTAGAAAAGTCAAAGGAGCAGGGCTGGGATTATTGATCTAAATGGAAGAAGACATGGGATTAAATATTTACTGAAGTCGGCAGGATGTGTAATGGAAGAATAAAGAAGAAAGATGGGGAGAAAATGTGGCAGATGTCTATGAGTTTTATCATTTTGGGTAATATGATAGTGAGCTTATTTTGGATGACGTCAGTAGACATGACATAGAGATTGTTATTATCTAAAATAATCCATTTTAAGCACAGTCCAAACAAGTGGAAGCAGAGATAAGCAGATGGGGCTATATTAAACTGAGAACCTTTTGCACCTCAAAGGAAATAGTGAGTAGAATACAAAGGCCACTCACAGAAGGGAAGAAACTAGCCAGTACCCAGCAGATAAGGGGGCTAATCTCTAAGATATATAAGGTACTGAAAGAACTTAACAAGAAAACAAACTAAACCTATCAAAAAATGGGGAGAAGAAATGAACAGAGAATTCCTTAAAGAAGAAATACAAATATCTAAAAGACACGAAAAAATGCTCCACATCACTAATCATCAGGGAGATGCAAATCAAAACAACAATGAGGTAACATCTCATGCCACAACGACTGGCACACATCACAAAGAATAAGAATGATCAGTGCTGGTGTGAAT
Organism: Suncus etruscus; assembly: GCF_024139225.1. Lineage (NCBI taxonomy): Eukaryota > Metazoa > Chordata > Mammalia > Eulipotyphla > Soricidae > Suncus > Suncus etruscus. Next base: position 57,875,467 of record NC_064850.1, read on the forward strand.
GTCGGGAGAAAGGAACTCTCGTTCACTGCTGGTGGTAATGCCATCAAGTCCAGCCTTTATAGAAAACAATACGGAGATTCCTCAAAAAACTGGAAATTGAGCTCCCATATGATCCAGCCATACCACTTTTAGGGATATACCCTAGACACACAAAAACACAATACAAAGATTACTTCTGCACACCTATATTCATTGCAGTGCTATTTATAATAGCCAGAATCTGGAAACAACCCAGATACCCGACAACAGATGAGTGGCTAAAGAAATTGTGATACATAAACACAAAGGAATACTATGCAGCCATCATGAAAATAAAGCCATGAAATTTTCCTATACATGGATGGACATGGAAACTATTATGCTGCGTGAAATAAGTCAGAAGTAGAGAGAAAGACACACACACAGAATAGTCTCACTCATCTATGGAATTTAAGAAAAATAAAAGACATTGTAATAAAACATAGGGACAGTAGAGATGAGGGCTGGAAAAACCAGCCCACTGTATGAAGCTTACCACAAAGAGCGGCAAGTGCAGTTAGAGAAATAATTACACTGACAACTATCATGACTATCATGATAATATCATGGTAGTGAGTGAGAGAAATAAAATGCCTGTCTTGAATACAGGCTGAGCATGGGGAAGGAGGGAAATGGGAGGCATTGGTGGTGAGAATATTGCACTGGTGAAGAGGGGTGTCTTTTTTATAACTGAAACCCAACAACAAATATGTTTGTAATCATGATGCTTAATTAAATAAAGATATTAATTAATAATAAAATAAATTTTTAAGTTAAAAATTTGTTTTAATTTTGTTACTTATATATTTCAATTCCTTAGTATATGATCTGAGAAGGCATCAACAAGTAGAAAATGTAGTCAATGATTATACAGATTTTTCTACTTTAATTATAAGTAGTAGCTAGAATGAAAAGATACTTCATTAGGTGCTGGTCTTTCTAGACTCCAAGGATGCTGAGTATCAACAATGCTAAATTTGGGATTAGAAGAACTTCAGATGAACCTAGACTTTTCTATTTGCAAGATGAGTGTGCTCAGGAAATTCATTTAACACCCTTAAGCTTTTATTTTGCAAAAGGTTAATGATAATAAACCTTTAAATTTATCAAAAAGGTTAGATAAAATATTCAAGCATTCTTTTCAACTCTAAAACTTAAATATTGGATATTACTTTACAGTTATTAATTACATATGGTACTGACTCTTGAGCCACATTCTACTTAAAAATAAATTTAAGGTTTATTTTTAGTTCAATTCTGGGTGAGTAAAATTAAAATATTGATTATATATATAAATTTTGGTGTTTGGGGATCACACCAGGGACACTCCAAGGCCATTCCTGAATCTGTGCTCTCGAGTGACTCTAATTGTGTTTGGGGGATCATTTGTGATGTCTGGGGTTGAACTTGGCTGCATGTAAGGCAAGAACCTATTTCTTGTTTATTATTTTTAATTACAGATATTCAGTCAAACATCCTTTACTATTTGATCCAATATAAAAGAAAGTACAGACTTAGAATGTATCTTACTATACTCTAAATGTTGTCATTTCCTTATTTTTAAAGGAATATCTTCATCAGTCTTGTTGTTTCTCTCTCTTTTTTTTTTTTTTTTTTTTTTTTTTTGGTTTTTGGGCCACACCCGGCGGTGCTCAGGGGTTACTCCTGGCTGTCTGCTCAGGAATAGCTCCTGGCAGGCACGGGGGACCATATGGGACACCGGGATTCGAACCAACCACCTTTGGTTCTGGATCGGCTGCTTGCAAGGCAAACACCACCGTGCTATCTCTCCGGGCCCTGTTGTTTCTCTTAAGTATAGTAATGGAATAGTTTATGTGTATGTGTGTGAATGTTTTATTTACTTACTTCATTGGATGGGGAGGACTTTACAAGCTCTGCTTCGAAGGGACTGGAGGATGTTCCTAGTGATCCTCCAGCTGGTTGTATGAAGAATTCAGTAAATGTCATCTATTCTGAGAGCTTTATCTGATTGTTCTTTCTGAAACAGTACATCATGTTCCCAAATACACAACATGGTCTTCAGTTCATCACCATGTTTACATCCTTCATAGCACTTATTTAATTACATACAAATCTTATTCATTTACTTCTTAGTCATTTCTCCTTATTGAAAGCTCATTCTTAGGAGGATAATCTATCTGGTTTACCTTAGATTTTCACTTACATTCTGGCACATAACAAGAGGTCAATAAGTGTTTATTAAACCAGTCACTAACTGAATTGGGTGCATTTCATATCTGGTGTCCATAGTGGAAAGTCCAGGTAAAAAGTGATTTATACAAATTGGTTTCCAGGGCTTTCTGTTTTGATTGGGTAAACTGTATGTTCTGCCATGAATCCCTCAATCTTAATGGGTCTTTAAATTTTCAGCCACTCCTTGCAGTGGCAGAATGAATTGTGCCCCTCCTCCCCCGATTATGCTCATGTCCTGTGAACTGGCCTATGAATTTTTTTTTTTTTTTTGGTTTTTGGGTCACACCCGGCAGTGCTCAGGGGTTACTCCTGGCTGTCTGCTCAGAAATAGCTCCTGGCAGGCACGGGGGACCATATGGGACACTGGGATTTGAACCAACCACTTTTGGCCCTGGATCGGCTGCTTGCAAGGCAAACGCCACTGTGCTATCTCTCCGGGCCCGAATTTTTTTTTAATCTAAAAAAGTGTCTTTCTAGGTCTCATTCAAGTAAAGATATGAGGATATCATCATTTGGACAAATTGGCTGGGCCGTTCCAGAGGGCGATTTGGTACTCACAAGAGAGGAACATGTGAAGACTGAGGAGGGGATTGGAGCTGTGTGGTCTCTTATCTAGGAGTGTCTGAGCCTCAAAGGCTGGAAGAGATTAGGAGGTTTTCTTTCTTGGAATCTCAGAGCTGATTGTGATCCTGTTACCACCTTATTAAGATTTTTGCACCCCAGAATGGTGAGAGGACAGATTTCTGTTGGTTCAAATTGGTTTGGATCATTTTGTAGTACAAATGTGTCTGAAATACTGCTAATACCACAGTTTTATTTGTTGCTTATCTGAAATTCTAATTTAATTAGGTATTCTGCATTTTGACTTGCCAAATCTGACAATTTTACCATAATCCCTTCCAAAATCTATGAAAATAAAGAACTGGGTGGGAAAGAGATGTAGTTTTTACTCAGTTTGAATCATCATCACATTTAAAAAAATCAGAAGCTGAAAGAAAATGAAGTTGCTGTCAAGGGATTTTAAAATATGCTTCAAAATCCCATGTTGTTTATTTTTTGCCCAGAAAAGGCAGGCCAAAAAAATGCTTGGAAATAGAAAAGGCTTTTTTCACATCTTAAATCTGATCTAATAATGCTTTAGAAATGTCTAATTTGTTTCTTATGACTAGAAAAATGAAGAAATTATGTCTAATTCTGATTTGAATTTTTAAAGTCTCTGAGGAATTGAGATTGAATTGGGAGTTGACTCTCATTTCTACTGCTAGCATTTTATTAGGTTTAGCTTGGAAGTAGGTAAATGAAAACACAAGAATTAAAAAAATTGAATTGAAAAGAGCTTTCAAAGAAGTGTATTAAAATATTCTCTCTCTCAAAAGCCTGCAACTGTCTCTAGCACGGGGTGGGGTGGAGAATACCTCACAGTCCCCCACAGGCTCCAGGACAAGCTAATTCCACCCTTGAGGCACAATTCTGGTTTCTTCCCTTTAAATGGTACTTCATAACATGTATAATCATCTTTGTTCTCCCCTCTGAGTTTTTAAGCACAAATACATACTATTAAAGTAATTGAGCACATTTCAGAAAGAGATGAACAAGGAAATGGAGTAGGTATAGAGAAAGGTGCAGAGAGAAGAGGGAAAAGGGAAAGGGAGAGAAAGGGGGTGGGGAAGAGTAAAGTGAGTGAGAAGAGGAAGCAGAGAGAACCGAAATAGCAACCGCAGAATCCCCCAAATCTGTATTTTATTGAATTGAAATGGTGCCTTGGTAGTTTTTGTGTCAGTTGTAGATAAGCAGCAGGTGGCCCTGGGTTGGAGAGAGCAGACTTGTATAAGATTGTCCCCTTAGCTATATCTATCTGTGCTGTATACCTGTGCTAGCTATCTGGAATGCATCAAAAAACATATTTTCCAGCACATAAGATGACTGGGCATATAAGACAACCCCCTCCTTTTCCTGTTAAAATATAGTGTTTGGGCTATATTCGCTGTATAAGTCTACCTCTCTTTTAATGAACACCAAATGGAAATTAAAAACGTAAGGAAAAAGAGTAGAACTCTCTCAAAGGTTAACAGTATATGTTTAATAAAGCTAGACTTTGGAATGCCAACAATCATTTTACACTTGTGATTTACATTGAGAGCAGGAAGAGGGGGCTCCTCCAAGAGCATCTGGCTGGGGTGCAGTGATTAATAGGACAGCTAGAAGGGGACAGAGTGCCTCCTCTGTGTCCCATAAAAGCTGAACAGAGGACTGAGCACTGGAAAGCAGCATAACAGCAATGACACCTGGCAGCTGGATGGGATGCAGCTCTTGGTAACTCAGCTCTTCTGTGTGCTCAGAAAGATTAATCAGGACAAGCAGAGGACTGAGTGACTATGCCTGGCAGCTGGATGGGATGTGGCCGTAAGAGGGGATGGATCAGTTGTCTCTGAAGCTGGAGTAGGTTTCAGCATGCCATATACCAGTGTTTAAGACAACCCCAACTTTTAAAAAGTTTTTCATGGGTTAAAAAGTCATCTTATACAATGGAAAATATGGTGACTAAATCAAAGACAACTTCAGACCCTCACCTGCATGAGAAGAATTTTAACAACAGAGAGCTAGAGAGAGCAAAGAGGGAGGTCTTCAACTCTCAGAAGACACAAAATAGGCAGTAACTCTGCAACAGTGTCCGGGGGCCCCTTGGGAGTCCAGAGTTGGACTGTCATGGAGGATTCACAGATATGCCTATCCCCAGCCAAGACCCCAGCCAGGTCCCAGGCCATGGAGCATGTAGTCAAGACTGAGGATACGACTACGGATGCCTGGCAGCAAGGAAACTGCTGTGTTAAGTACAGGAAGACCAGTCTCTCAGCATTGAATCTCTCTTCTCCTGCTCGTCCAGGATTCGGACATCCTAGAATTTCACCTGGGGTCCCCCTGCTAGCAGGTGCCTTTATGTATATGTGGAAGGAGCTCTGTGCTGAAAAGCTCCCAAGATGTGATACTCTGGTGAACCTGTGTGCGCATCATTGTGGTGAGTATACAAGAGAAGTTCCCATCACTTGGCTGTCATCACAGCCAAGCTGACCAGATTCCTGGTGCTACAGGCTCTTTGGGGAAAATAAATGCCAGTCATACACCTCCCCCTCATCAGCTGACTATGCATTTCTGAGCTGGCGCACCTCATTCTGCCCCCAGGGATCATGGCAATCTTGGGTACTTGTCTGCTCCCTATACCCAAAGAACTGCTGCTGCTGCTGGCCAGCATTGGTCATTGCTATATCTGGAGGGCACAGCCACCTAGCAACTTTGCTAAGGCTGTCTTTACTGCGGATGGGGATGAGTAGAGGAGAAATGCTCTTCGGTGCTCAGAGCTTACTCTTGGCTCTGCTCAAAGATCACTCCAGGTGGACTGGTTAGTCTATATGGGGTGCTGAGGATTATACATGTGTGCAAGGCCAGCACCCTACCCATCGTATCACCCCTTCCTAAGGCCACCTTTGATTTTGATGCCCTTTTTGAGACCTACAATTCTCAGTGGACCTCTGGAATGACAATATGCTCCCTAAGTCACTCTACAATGAAGCCTTTGTCTACCTTGGGAAGGCTCCATGAGAATCTCCATGCCAAGCTTTCAGACTCCAGCTGCGGCCACCACAAGAAAAATCAAATGAACTACAGGAACTTTTAAACACTAGAAAATTCTGTGTGGTGCTGGAGAGAAGGGCAGACGTAGGGGAATGTTGAAGAAGAAGGGTTCTGAGGAGGCTCTCACTGGAAAAAAGCAGTTTGGAAATGATTTTCTACCCAACTCATAGCACTAGGGAATCATTAATCAGAGCCCATGGAAATTTTGGGAGAGTTTGATGTCGATTCATTAACTAATTTCTCTATCATTTCTATTTCTGAAATTGTAATAGATATGCCTTTTTACTCCTAAAGAAAAAGCCTTTATTCTCTAAGAACAGTATAGGGGTTAAGGCACTTGCCTTGATTCATTCCCAACACTGCTAAGTCCCCCAGGTCTCCCAGTTGTCACCCATAAGCATAAGCCTAGAATAGTTCCTGAGCACCACAGGGTATGGCCCAAATTCCCCACCCCCTAAAAATCACACTGAGAACTTGCTCCATGGGTATATTAGGTTACAGTAGTGGACAGGACAATTGTAGGTGGGGGCTAATGGATGCCAATCTTTATGGCATCTGTGTCATGTTAGACTTCTGGAGATTTATTAGAGAAAGCTGCTCTCTGAGGTTAGGTGCATAATTTACAGAAACCAGTGAGAACCTGATATTTATGAAAAGAATCCTTTATGAATAGGAAAGGTTGCTATAGAGCAAGGTTCTGGTTCAAATCCTCAGCACTGAATAAAGTACCCTGAGCATTACCAGGGGTCACTCCTGAGCAGTCAGTAATAGCTTTGTGCACTTCTGGGAGTGTCACCCCAAATAATTTAAATTTTATGAAAAGGAGTTCTTTTTTTGAGACAAGAAGAACAGCTGGGGAAGTTACTCTTTTTTTTCTTTTCGGCCACTCCCAGCAGTGCTCAGGGTTACTCCTGGCTCTGCACTCAGGAATCACTCCTGGTGGTATTGGGAGACACCATATTGGATGCTGGGGATCTATCCTGGTTACTCTTAGCTCATTGTTCAGGAATCACTGCCTGGCTATGCTGGGGATTGAATTGGAGGCTCTGGCCTGCAAAGCATTCACACTGTGTCTCTGGAGAAATAGTCCTTTCATTTTGTTTTTGGACCACACCCAACAATGGTCAGGGCTTACTCCTGACTCTGTGCTCAGAGATCACACTGGGTCGTGCTCAGGGGCCCTAAACACCTTTGTGGTGCTGGGGATCTAATGAGGAAGGCATTAACCTCTGTTTCTAGAGCTCCCTGAGAATGAAGTGTTTTGACTTAGTACACAAACCAAAAAACATTGCATTTAGTGCTCACTAAACTAGTTTTAGTGGCATAATTTGATATTTAGAAATCTTATTACATTTGTCCTGCCTTTAGAATGCCCTTGGCATATGGGAGGTAAAATGATCATGGGTGGGTCTGGTCTACTGATCTGAAGATGGGTCTCCTGAGATTTAAATGTGCTTTCAAAGCTCCCTGGGACCCATGTGACTTGCTAGGCTAAGCTGGGTTGACATTTCGTGTTCATAAAGTAGATGCTTGAGGGTGGTGTGGGCTGCTGATCCACAGAGCACACTTTGAAATGCCAGACTGTGTATGAATGCTGATTGTCCTGATCTAGAATCTGTCTTAATCTCCTAACTCTGAGTGGTTTAACGGATTCACTAAAAATTAGCAAGTAAGTTTCTGCAATGGATAGTCCTTGTGCCTAACACAGAAACTAATAATTGATCTAGTTATCCTCTATCTATCTGTAGATCCTCCATAGATTCTTGGGTTCATTCCCTGAAACAAACAAACAAACAAAAACATCTCCATGCATTGTAGACTCACACTCTTAAAAAGGAAGTGGGAGGCATTATTTTTTTTCTCCTTCACATTGTATCACAAGTGATAATCAGTACCTTTTTTGGTAATTAGAAATAATTTTTGTTTTGGTTTTGGATCACATCTAACAATTACTCCTGGCTCTGTGCTCAGAAATTACTCCTGGTAGACTTGGGAAACTATATAGGATGCTGGGGATCAAATCCAGGTTAGACGCATGAAACACAGATGCCTTACCTGCTGTGTTATCACTACAGCTCCCTAAAACATTATTTTTAATAGTAGTTTATTTACTAATGGTAGAAAGGAAGAGGGACAATGAATAATAGATTAAACCAATCCAATTATTGTAGAGTGTGTCTGGAATATCTCACTCGGGGACTTTTACCTTTAATGTCAAACAAATGAGGAAACAGTAAAGGTGATTTGGTGGGAAGCAAAATATCATGGGGAATTTTATTGTTTTTTGATTTGCAAGTGATGTGTCTGAAGGCTAGAAAGGTGTTTTAAGCTAGGAAAGTTAGATGGGAAGAAGGGAGTGAATTTGTGAGGACAGAAGCGGTTAATAAGAGGTAATGGGGTGGGAAATGAAGAAAGACTACTGGAGGCTAACTCTTAGCTTTCTGCTTGGGGCACTGGAATTCATGTTGAGCCTGCTTATTGATCAGAAAGCACATGGAGATTTGGGTGTTTGAAGTGAGAATGGCATCTCCAAATTAAGATGCGGCTGTTGGAGATTAGAGTTGTAGTGCTTGAGAGAGGTTCTGGGCTGGCAATCCAGACTTGGATGGTGATTAAAGTCTTGGCACTTGCTGAGCTCATCTAGGGAAAATATATATTGCTGAGGCTGTTCAGTAAGAGAATACACATATGGGTTTCGTGAGTCCCAAAATTTCAGAATTCTTGGGAAAAATTCAGCTTCTAAGGGTGAATTTTCAGGGGATGAAGATTTGGATGGTTTTATGCAAATCTTAAAGGAGCCTTTTACTCTGAAAATTTAAGAACCTCTAGGGAAGAGTGTTAAGAGAGAGCAGGATAGAACCTAAGACTACAAAATATACAGATAGGAACTATGTAGAAAGAATGAATCCTCTGTAACAGAGCCCTGATAAATGGCACACAGGGAAAAATGCCTCAGGTTGCCAAGTCTTGAACTTTCAACTATCTCTTACATTCAACCATACTGTTCCTGGTGGAGAAAAACCTGGGGTTGGGAAGACCACACAAACACCAAAAAGTTTAGGGACAACATCATAAATGTGGAAATGGAGGTCTAATAGACCTTAAGCTGTGCCTCAAACCTAAGGGGTTTTGGAAAGTTTTTTCTTAGAATTTTCCAATAACTAAAAACTTCCAATTATTTCTTCAGTAAAGAAAATGAATTCCTGTGTATAAGAAATCATTGCCCATGAACAGATAATTGACTTTTATTCATTAGTCTATATGGACTAAGATGAAAGCCCAGTCCAGCATTGACTTCCCCTGGTAAAATTAAGATAAAAGATCAAGTGTCTTTTGAAGTACAAATGGAATATTCCTTTTTAATTCATGTCTTTTGCAAATGTATTGTGTTTTGGAAGGTATTCATGCTAATTGGAATGAGAACAATCAAGCTTCATCCTGTATTTTTTTCAAGCCAACCCTAGCAAAACCTTAATTTGTTTCTCATAATTCAATTTTCAACCTAACTTTATGGATTCAGAGCAGTAACTCAGAAATTTTGTTGCAGTATTTTACCCAGTACTTGAAACCAAGAACTAGGAAAGAGTTAACATCAATCATTTTATTAATTAATTTATTTACCATTTTTATTGAACTACTTGGATTAACTAACTATACATATCACGCGTACATCATTCCAACAACTCTATCTAGAATTGTGATCTCTGAGTCCCTCATCAGTGTCCCAAAGTCCCTCCCAGCCACTCCTCCTTACCATGTAGGCTCAATTCTACAGACAATAACTCCAGTCCTGATGACTATGGTCATTTATTGTTTCATTGCTCCATTTCTTTATATACCACATATTAAAAAAAGATATGCATGAGATTTTATATGCATAAATATTCATATCTACACACTCTTGCTGCTGTGTCCTCAAAAGAATATTTATATATTACTATGTATTTTTAGAGTTTTACTTAACAGTTCCTACTGTTAAGTATCTGTGTCCATAAATCTTTGTATCCTTTCTTCAAATCTAAATGATAAACTGGCTGGATGAACACTTGAAGTGTTTATTTCACGGAGTTTTAGGTACTGTGTCCCACCATTCTCGTTGGGCTCGTAGGGACTCATTTGATAGCTCTGCTGAGAATCTTGTGGGCTTTTCTTTGGAAATTCCACTTTTGATCTTGATGAATTCAATATTCTGTCTCTGGCTTTGGCTTTTATCATTCTGATCATAATACATCTTGGAGTTTTTCTCTTTGAATCTGTGGTTTCTAGAACCCTTGTGCCTCTTGGAAAAATTGGGAAATTCTTATTTCTGGTTTCCGTAACTAGTGTTGATTAAACTTGCCTTGAGTTCTTCAGGACTTCAGTGATTCTTATATTATTCCTCCTAAACTCAGTCCATTGTTATCTGATGTGCTGTTCTGTAGCAAGCAAGCAAGAAACAGATCTTTCTTAATCTGGTAGAGGACCATCATATGTACTGTGAGTGAATGGCAAACTCAGTAGCAAAGTGCTGAGAAATTTGACTTTTAAAGAAATTCCTCTGATGTTTATTGGTATGTCATTGACTGAAATATAAGGAATGAACTGTAAGGATTTGCTATGATGTATCTATTACAAAATAATGACCACAAGCAATTTAGGTCACACCCATCACCTACAGCTCCTGTTTTGGAGGGACGCCAGATATCTTCATGATCCTAATTGACATTCAGAGATACCAAGGAACAAAGTTACTGTCCATGACAGTATGTTAGCCATGAAGAGATGAAGAGAGTGCTGATGAGTTTTTAACTTCCAATTTTTACATAGCTTGTGACCTCTAAATTGGGAACCTTAAGTCTCACTGTGAGTCAATTTTAATGGATGGGAGGAACAGGTAAGGTTGGGGTTCAGCAGAATAGCTAATGAATATATTTTCAGTAAATTGAACTTGGCAAGGCATCAACTGCTCTTAGTCAAGAATTTTTCCCCAGGAGATTCAGTCTTTGTTTCATGCAAAATAATTACTCCATCTCTTTTCTAACCCATTCAATCTATAAAAAGCTAGTTTATGAAAAGTATTCATGTGCAAGGAATTATATAAATCTTTAAAAAGAATCTTCTTGTTCTTCTTTCTTCTATTTTAGGTTTTCCCAAGTATCTTTTCTCATTTAAATATAAATACACTTTAAGGCAACTCATGCCAAATGGTACACTTAGAATTAATGTTGATTGTAAACCTAACAAGATGTTTTTCAAATATCTTATTAGAACTCAATAAAGACATGGGGTATATAAGTAGGAAAGTCAAAAGAGGACACGGTATTGTGAGGGTTTTTGTCGTTTACTCTCTAGTATTCACTCTAATATTTCCAAAGAGCTACTTCCAGACAGCTGTCATTCTTCACTAAAGGACTCACTCCATTTGGCATCTATTAAATCCCTGCTAGGAACCAAAGGCAAACATGAAGGTCTTTCTTTTATTTTTTTAAAAATAAATTAATTTTTTAAAGGTGTGCTGTGATTTACACAGTGCTGTAAAAACCATGTTTTACAAAGTTATTCGTGATTGAGTTTCAGGTGTAGAATAATACAACATCAATCCTATCACCAATGCCTCCAATTTCCTCTCTCTTCAGCTCTATGATGGTACTATTTTTAAGGACCCATGATTTACAAGTACTGTTCAGGATTTCAGGCTGACTTTTTCCACCCTCCTCCAGAGCTACCTTCTTCTGCCATTGTCTCAGTGTCCTGTCCACTCCCCCCTCCCTCCAGAGACCTTTCAAACAAACTGGATTCCCTCCTATGGAGCTAGAGAAAAAGATTCATTCATATGAAATTGTATTGGGAGGGATCTCTTTTTGAAGGTAATTGCTGTTACTGAAGATTAAGGAGTACGCTTCTGAAATTCAAAAGGGAATCTTAGTTATGTATGGTCTTTTTGGGTTAGGTAGCTTTTTGTTCAGCCAAAAGACTTAAGTACTAGTTATATTTTAGAATAGTCTGCTTTTACCACCTGAGGAATAAATCAACAAGAAGGGAAATTTTAAATGAGCTATCTAGGGGGGAGACCAGGCTTAACTAAATCACTAGCACTCCAGTGACTGTGCTGGTATTGATTCTGCAAAGTGGAGGTAAAAGTAAATTCACTTTAACTCCAAATTATTATGCAGAGATTCATAATTTTTCATCCCTTAATTGATTAAGTAATGCAAAGATGCCTCTTTAATCCTAATGGGAAGTCATAATCCTGCTTTGAAAAATTTACTTCCTATTTTGTGCATAAGGTAATTGCACAATCCTAAGCAAATGTTACCTCAGTGACTCAGTACCTATTGATAAAACAGTGGCAAACAGGAGCTCTTACACCCAGCTCGGCAGGTAATGTAATTATGGTCACACATATTAATAGACAAGAAAGTGTATGAGGCAAATATTTTTTCATTGAACGCATGCAAAAGGAGCTTTAGACAGTAGACTTAAAAGGTAGATAAATGCAAAAGTGCCCCTAAGTGCTAAAATAGAATTATCAAACTTTATGATAACTTTTCAGAAGAAATATGATATATTTTCTCATTTGGAGGAAATCTGGGAGTGATTTGGATACTCAAACATGTTAAACCTTTCTCCAGCCATGTTCAAGCTGTTGTAGCTATAAAAACCGGTAAAGGGCTCGTGCAGATAACTCCTGTGATTTTACATGCTCATCTTTGAACCCAAGATATACCTCCGGGATGGATAAGACTGAAAGGTCAGAGGCCTGCTGATCGATTCCTGAGCAGGAAAGATGATACGACTGAAGTAGCTGGGGCGCACAGTAGGGAGTGAGGGGTGTGGTGGGGAGAAGCAAAAAGACACGGATTCACCAACTACTGACCCTCTTTGTGGTGCCTCATCTGTCAACTGTGTCTGATGAAGGTGAGGCATATTTGAACACCTGGCACGATGCTGACCCTCTTGAGGGTATTCATGAGTAAACAAGGCATAAATAAATAAACTCTCCATTAATAATGGTAAATGTGAACTTCGGAGGTGGAGAATGGGCTAGAACAGTGGTCGGCAACCTGTGGCTCTCGAGCTACATGTGAGCCACATGTGGCTCTTTACACTTTTAATTTGGCTCTTCTGTGCACCTGGTGGCCGCTCCAGGAGTCAGGACTCTGCTCCTAGCCTCTGTCAGTGCGCACATTGTGTGCAGCCCCAGCAGCGGGCTCCAAGAGTGTAAGATGATACCCAGTAAACAAAGGTGTTCCCCCAACGTCATCCTTTCTTAAACCTCTTCCTTTGATATGTAAAAGCCCACTGAATATGTACTTTCTCTCTCTCTCTCTCTCTCTCTCTCTCTCTCTCTCTCTCTCTCTCTCTCTCTCTCTCTCTCTCTCTCTCTCTCTCTCTCTCTCTCTCTCTCTCTCTCTCTCTCTCTCTCTCTCTCTCTCTCTCGACTTAAAGCCTCCTGGTATTGGGAATTGGTTTTAATAAAAAAAGAGGTGTTCTAGCTTTTTGGGCTCGAGGCAGAGAGTTCAAGGTAAAAGGCCATGGACTCCATGATCATCCTTTCCTGGCTAGGTTGGGTGGGATTTAGAAATACAGTGCCTGGAGTGATAATAAAACACATATTTTATTTTGCACAAGAGTAGGCATCTTCCATGAAGGAATTCTCAACCCAGAGTTTTCTTTTCTGTGGATTCTCATGTTCAGAGTACTCATGATTAAAGTTGTGAGCTAATGCCCTTAAATGCTGTTTTTAATATTGATTATGACTTTCTGCATAATATAAGTGCCAACCAGAAATTTTTTGCAACAGTGGAAACATTTCAATATCTCCTCAGACACAGCTATCCCAGAATCAGATTCTTTTTTGAACACATCTATCTTATGTCTCACTGTAAAAACTATTTGTGAAACTCCCCTGCAGAGAAATATTAAGTTCATAGAGAAAATGAACAATGTCTGCCAAATACACAAGCTTAGCTACACATTCCTTGTCCAACTGGGGCTATACAATGTTAGAGTTCTGCTCTCACAGGAATTGCACTACTTCCCTCTTGCCTACAAGGCGAGAGAACACTCTTCCCCTGAACAGCCATGTCACTTCTTCATGAAGAAGATGCTAGTAGTGGGCATCCATACTCTCACCCAGGGTGAGTGAATAGCCTGGATTTGATCACAATGGTGAATTTCACAAATTATCTTTACTGTGTCATCTGTCACAGAGTTTAGTTCAGCAGGGAGTTTTTTTTGAATCCAGTCTATCATACAATGAGTGGATACAATGTACAGGTGTGCAACTTCTGTTTCTTGTGACTACACAAAAAGACTGAGCCATGCACAATGCATCATCTGTACATACATCAACATATCAGATTATTATTCTGAGTGAAATGAATTAGAAGGAGAGGTGTAGACACAGAATAATCATTTATGGCATCTAAGAATAATAAATGGCAATATGGTAATAATATCTAGAGAAAATAGGGATGAGGGACAGGAGGACTAGTCCATGATAGGAAGCTTGCCATAAAAAATGGTGAGTTCAGTTAGAATAGAGAAAGGTACATTATGACATTGATAGTTGGAACATATCACTCTGGACAAGAACTGGATGCTGAAAATGGATAAGTGACATGCATGGTACCCTTTAATTAATAATATTGCAAACACGGTGTCATAAAGGAAATTTTGCAAATCTCAGTGTCATAAATGAAAAGAGAGATAGAGAGGAAAAAGCAAAATGCCTGGCCCTGACATAGGCAGAGGAGGGTGATGGGGAAGGAAACAAGGGACATTGATAGAGGGAAAAGTGCACTGGTGAAGGGTGGTGTACATTCTAAGATTGAAACTCAAATATGAATAATTTTGTAACAAATATGCTTAAATAAAAATTATTTTTAAAATGTTTCAGGCACTCTATCATAATTCCTTTATGATATATCATATGCCTTTAACAAAGTGCCATTTTTGTTTTTGTGTGTATTTTAGTTTGGTTTCTTGCAGCACACACTAAAGTGTCAATAGATATTTTTCCTTTCAGTGAAATTACTAATTTTCCCTGGAACACTGTCCTTGCTTTTAAAGATTGTTAAAAGGTTTTTTCTCTTTTACCTGTTTCATCACCATATTATAGGGTTTCAAATTTTCAGCACATTTTGGTTATCAAGAGGAAATGTTTTGAAATGTTTTGCTTCCTTATTATCAAAAATCAAGGCATTTTTTCTTGAGAAGGATGTTCAGTGGATTCAAACGATCAGTGGATTCAAAAAGCTGTATTGCATGGTGGATGTTACTTCACATCTAAATCAGCTTAATCATAAACTACAGGGGAAAGGAAATACAATTTTTTCGATGTTAGAAGAATAAGTTATTTCGTTTGAAAACAAATTATCTGTTTTTGCTCAAGATTTTGCAGAGAAACTTAGATTCACCTTCCAAGCTTGTTGAAACATTGCCAAGAAAATAATTCTGATATTGACATTACTTATTTTAAAACAGCACTTTTAAATATGAGGGACACTTTTCTCAAGAGGTTTCAGGATTTCAGAAACAGCAAAGCGACGTTGGCCTTTGTTAAAAAAAAAAAAACCTCTGGATGCCACTGTAACAGAATTAAATTTTTCTCCCTTTAATATCAACAGTGGCAACTTTGAAATTCAATTTCTGGATTTAAAAAAACAAAGAACTGTGGAGCTCAAAATGTGAATGTCTTTGTGCTAACTTAGAAAGATTGGAGAAATACAGCTGTGAACTTAGTTCACAGCACAAGTGGTCTGCTTTGAAAGACCTGGAGAAGGAAGATATGTTGATTTTTAACACCTGGAATAGTATTTCTGACTCATATAATCAACTAAAAAAGCTAGCGTTTTCTGTTCTTTCCTTGTTCGGGTCTACATATTTATGCGAACAATCATTTTCAAGCATGAATCTTATCAAGAGTAAATTGAGAAATCGTCTCATCAATGAGAACCTGGAACCGTGCCTAAAATTAAAGACAACATATAAACCTGACTTACTCAAACTATCCAAGGAAATGCAAGGCCAATGTTCACATTAGTGTTTGTGACTTTGTCAGTCATTGTCAGATGTAATTTTCTCTACATTGTAAGTCAAATTTTATGGAATTTAACGTTATCGATAAATAATATCGTTCTAAAGTTTTTGTTTTATTAGTTGTGTTATTTGTATCCTCCAGACCTATGTGGATACTTGCATGCAGAATATTTTCAATAAAAACTTATAGAAACTAAAAACAGTGTACCATCTATGTATTTTCAGTTTTAAAAATGTGGCTCTCAGGGCCGGAGAGATAGCATGGAGATAAGGCATTTGACTATCATGTAGAAGGTCGGTAGTTCGAATCTCGGCATCCCATATGGTCCCCTGAGCCTGCCAGGAACAATTTCTGAGCATAGAGCCAGGAGTAACCCTTGACCGTTGCCAAAACAGACAAACAAACAAACAAACAACAAAAAATGTGGCTCTCAAAATAAATTTCAATCCTGGTTTTGGTGAGATTTGGCTCAGTTGAAAAAACAGGTTGCCAACCACTGGGCTAGAAGAACAGAAAAGGACCAAAGGAGCACACACCATTACGAATGAGAACACAGCTCAGATGTGAACTGCTGGAAGGACTCCACACTCTCCCTGACTTGTATTTTCACTTCTCTTTTCTCATAGACACTTTGTTTTCTTCATCATTTTTACTGCATGGAAGTCCAATGCCTGATCTTAAAACACATTCATGCTTAGGACTGGTGTCTAAAGATAAAGAGAGGAAAACTTTGCCATAGAGGCAGAACAGAAGGTTGAGGAAAAGGAGGGTAGGAAAATTAGGAACACTGGTAATGGGAAATGTGCATTGGTGAAGGGAAGGAATATTGTATGAATGAAACTTAATCATGAATCTTGTAACTATGCATCTCACTGTTTATCAATTAAAATTAATTAATTACAAAATTAGGGGGCTGGAGTACAGCAGAGATGATGCTTGATTTGAATGCAGCAGAGCTGGGTTTGAGCTTCAGAATCCCATGTAATCCCCTGAGGACTACCAGGAGTGATATCTGTGCGTGCAAAGCTAGGAGTAACTCCTGGGCATTGCTGAGTGTGGCCCTCAAACAAAAAAATAAAACTGTAGATGATAACAAAACATTTGTGTGATTCTTCTGTAAAAGTACTTAAATAAAATAGTTAAAATCCAAGTAGATAAATAAAATACACAAATAGACTCATTTCCTTTTCCCTTTGATCTGTGTGTGCTCAGGGCTTATTTTGCTTCCTCTTCCTCAGTCCAGAATCTGCTTTTCTCAAGTGTATCTCTGAAACTGTGTAACTTACCTAGGTATTACAGAAATGAATAAAATTTAAATGCAGGAAGAAGAGAACATTGGTTCCATAAAAATGTAAGTCACATGATGTGTAGTGATACAAAACTTTTAATTGCTAACCATTTTTTTCCATCTGCATAGACATACTTGAGAGAATAGAGAAACTTGAAAGAGATAAATCAAAAGATTCAAAACTTGGGTCCAGAGTGATGATGCAAGCAGCAGTAGGGCATTTGCCTTGCATGCACTAACCTAGGATGGACAGCAGTTCGATTCCCTGGCATCTCATTTGGTCCCCCAAGCCAAGAGCGATTTCTGAGTGCATAGTGAGGAGTAACCCCTGAGTATCACAGACCAGGTATGGTTCCCACCCACCCCCCCCAAAAAAAGAAAAGATTCAGAACTTTCCCCAACTTTAAAATTGTTTGGTAGAGTACAGTATTGTGACAATGATCAATGTTGCATCTACATTGAGACCTGATGTCACCCATAAGGCAAGCTGGTGACTCTCAGTGCCCCTGTTTCCTCATTGGTATTGTGGGCACACTAAGTCACTTTTTGTGGTTAATGACTTTTAACACTGCTAGAGAAGTCAGGCCTCAAAGGATAAGTGGATGTTCCTTCCTAAGACTTCTCTCTCTTTAGATACCAGCTGTTGTTTTAATATATTAATTAATGAGTCCTAGAGTTGGTAGGGGGATGGTGAGGCCTTTCTGGGCTCGACCCGGCTCCCACAGCCCCTACGGCCTAGCTGGTCTGAAGGTTGCAGGGTGAGTTGGAGAGATTCACAAAGCAGTCAAATGAAGTTCTAGGAGTCAGCCAGCTTTATTTCATGGTCTCTACCGCCATGTACACCTCCTCACATGGCCTCTATACTAAGCCTTTTCCTAGCAGCTACTTCTCTACTCCTACTGGCTCTCTCACCCCTGTCTCTCTTTTAGCTGCTTTTTCCAGGCTTCCTAACTGGCTTCCAGGCTTACTAACTCCCTTTGGTGATACTACTGCTGCTGAATCTGTTGCTGAATTGCTGATACTAAATCTCTCTGTTGAGTCTTGCTGTTGATTTTCACTTCTGCCTAACCTCACTTCTGCCTATAACTCCCTTTCTTAATCCCTCTCTACCCCAAGTCAGCCTCATTTTCCACCCATTCCAGGTATGGGCAGTTCTGATCATTCAGGTGGGATAAATAAGAAGTTTGGGGAAGGAATACCCACATTTTCTTTTTTTTATTATTATTACAGAAGTATTATGGATAAGTCTATAACAGGAATACAACAGAGATATATGTATAAATTATTACATAAGATACACAATATAACATAGCAATTGGGAAACATGCACCAAAATAGCTGAGAACTTTCAAAACTCTAACATGCATTTCCCTAGAATTGTGCAAAAAATTTTAAAATTAGATACAAAATTTTCTGTTTGCAGTAAGGCATAAAACAAAATGATAGGATACATACAGATAAAACACAATTTAAGTAGTAAGACAATGACTGATGCAAATAGAGTTAAAAGACTGATTATCCTGGAAAAAATGCTGATTTTATTTTGGGAGGTAACCCAGGTGCAGGAAGTTCTAAAAGCAGCTTCTTTGTTGGTCTTCAGCTGGTCTTGGATCCTCCATCTTCTCCATTATCACCTTCTGTGTTAGGCTGCTGGGGTCTCTTCTGCTGCAGGTTAGGGGTTCGAGGTCCTCGCAAAAGGCCCTCTGGTAGAGGAAAAATGGTATATGGTAGTGTTTGGGATGCTGCCCAGAGTCTTCAATTCTTTTCCCTTCAATACCTGCTTCTGTCTCACCTGAGGGGGCCTCTACCACCATAGGTGGTGGGCCAGCTGAGTGAGGCTGGGGGTTGAATTGACAGACCTCATGATGATTGGGAGCATATCTGCTACCTTTAACTGGCATTCCACCAGGTCCAGTTACATTAGCAGTTTTTGGTCCCCTTTCTCCTTTCACAACATCAAACTTCACAGTCTCCCCATCGCCAACACTACACAGAAGCTTTCTGGAATTGTTTCTTTTAAAAGCTGTCCAGTGAACAAAGACATCTTCTTTTGTGTAATTTCTTTTTTTTTTAAAGTCCCTATATCCCACAGATTTTATCTTGTTTTCTTTCCTTTTTTTAAAATATATTTTTTATTTAAACACCTTGGTTACAAACATGATTGTGGTTGGGTTTCAGTCATTTAAGATGACACCCCCATCACCACTGTACATTCCCATCACTTTGGTGTAATTTCTATTAATAAGTCCATTACCGTTCTGTACATTGAACTATTTAATAGTACCTAGGACTTGTATTGCCAGCATGGGCTTACCTACCTGACTCAGTGATTGGGGTTATCTTTGGTTGAGCCGTTTTCAGATTCTGAGCCTGCAGAGACAGTAGCTGGTTTATCATTCTTGGGAGATGGCGGGGGTTTGGGGGGTGGAGTCTCTGGTTTAGTGTCAGTAGTAAATGAAAAACTATTAGTTCTGGGAAGGCCTTTAGATTGAGAACTCGTCACCACTAAGAAGGCACTATTCTCTTGTGGAATGTGTGCAGGAGAATCTCTAGGGAGCCTGGCACGTACAGTCCAGAGTAAGAAATGTAGGTAGACAGACCAGAGCAACATGAAACCATTCAGAACAGGAGCCATGTTCACTGATGTTCCAGTGAAAGGCAGAACAAATTCAGTCCAGCTTGAAGGGGCTGTCATGGTAATAATCCACCAAAAGGTCAAGTCACAAAGAAGACTGAAGAATGAGCCCCAGCCTTCCTCAGACCCTGCTTTTATTGACAAGAATCAGGTCCCACCCTAGGGTGAGAACAGAATACCAAGTAAGGAATAATCCAATATACTATCACTAGGTCACACCCTAGGGTGGAGTACAATTATTGATTAGGGTAGGATCAGTAACCCCACAACCAGCCTCAGATTGGAATTTCTCCGGCACTGTCTCTCCTGATTTGCTGACTACAGAAGAGGGATTTTCATTATCCCTTCAAGTCTGAAAATGTAGTAGAATTTCTCACTGGATTCAGTCAAATATGCACACATGGCCTCAATAGCATTGTAACAAAAGGCTACAATTCAGGAGTACCTGAAGTCAGAGATGGCCTGTGAAGTCTAGGAAGAACCCAGATGAAAGAATTGCAGTTGTCCTTACCCAGGACTACACTCAAGAGTGTCTCCAACTAGGGAGGCTCCCCTCAGCTATCTCAATGTCCAGCATTTTAATTTCAATTTTATTGCAAACATGATTGATTGAATCATTGGTGGAGATTGGGATGTTTTAAGTGGCTTAAAGTCCCCCCCCTCCAATCATTGAATCAGACTTTGTGACATAGCTAGTCCCCATCCGGAGTCACCTTCTTAATATAAGTTGACAAAGAGAGACCAAAGATAGCTCTATTAACATAAACTAGTAGGACCCACTACAAATAATAAAAATGCTCTTGTCACTTGGGAGAATACAAGAATTTAGAAACTTCCTTTTAGGGCCCAGGAATGAAGAGCAGCTGAATTTCTTCTTTCACAGTATTAAAATGGGTTCCTGGCTCAAGCACATTGAAAAAAGTCAACATGTAAGAAACACTGCTTAATGTTTGTTAAATAAGTAATTCATTTGCTTTGAAGATGCCAAACCAAAATGAATATTTTCATTTTGAAAATGACTAATTACTGAAAATAGCATCAAACAAGAGGGCTTTGGCAATATTTATCTGTTTTCTTTTTGGTCCTTTTTTTGAGTCAAGAAAACACAATGAACTATAATTTAATGTTAATGAACTTGCCTTGGAAACTAGGTAGAGTAAAAGTTATGCCTTTGAGGATATTTGGGTTCTAGTTCTGACTTTTTAAATTTTCATTTTTCTATTTTTGGTTTTTAGGTCACACAGCTGTGCTCAGTGTTAACTCTTCCCCTATCTTTCCATCCCCCATAGTATATGTACCAATACTTTATTCTGTGACATAATTCTGAGACACATATTTTTAGGACATTTTTTTTATTTTTTAGATCTTAATCTGTTAAAGGTCCATAGGTTTATTTTTACTTTTTGGCTATAATGAGTAAAATAGTTATGAGTATTAGATAAATATTTTTTAAGTTAAATTATCATGGCTACAGACTTAAATGTTGATAGTTGCATTTCAGCCATACAATGTTCCAATACCTATCCTTTACCAGTGCTCATTTCTCAGGGTTAACTCTGGATGAGCTTAGGGGATCACTCATGGTGGTGCTCAGGGGACCATATGTGGTGCTATGGATCCAATTGGGGTTGATAGGTAGTGCTCGGGGTAAGATGATCAACAATTTTTACATCATCCCCAAATCTCTCTCTCCCTCTCTCTCATTCTCTTTTTTCTTAATTTTTGGTCCATACCTGACTGTGTTCAGTACATACTCCTTGCTCTGTGCTCCAAAATTTAAATTGTTAAAAAGTCAGGGGGCTGAAGAGATAGAGGTGTAAGGCACTTGCTTTGCACAAGGCTAATCCTGGTATTATCCCTGGTACCACATACAGATACCTGAACACCATTTACAGTGATCCCTGAGCACAAAGTCAGGAATAAGAGCAGAGTACAGCTGGATGTGAACAATCCCTCTCTGTTCCTCATTCCCCCCTCCCTGCCCCCCAATTGAATTTTCAAAACAGGCCTGTTTTAGCATTATAATTTCATGACTTCTTCGAGTATGTTAGCACACCACAAACAACAGCAAAGTCTTAATAATCCTTTGCCACCATCTCCTAAACCTTTTCCACTTTCTCTTTCTGCTTCTACCCCAGTGACCTGAGATTGGAGGTCTAAATTCTATTTTCTTTGTTTTCTGCTCCTCTGCTTTGCTTTTCTAGATCTCATAGATGCATGAGATCAAACAGTGTTCATATTATGGTGACTTCATTTACTTAACATTACTAAATGCACCTCTATAAGATGACACCCACCTATTAACCCAAAAGAAAAGCATTTTCTCAATTTCCTCCTTCCTTCACACTTATCCCTTTTATATGTAAAAGCCCAACTGAATCACTACCCTCCCCAACCTGGTTGAATTTGTACTGGAAAAATAAGGAAAATTTAGTCTGGCTTTGGCACACAGAGATACAACGAGTTGAGAAGCAAACTGAATCCATGACTCTGCCCTGACGACTTGGTTTATTAACTCTTCACAGCTACTTTACATGCATCAGACCCATCCACCTGGGGGTAGAAACTTGGCACGTGGGAATTAATTTTACAACTTGGGGATTATTTTACATACCTCCAGTTTGTTCACATGGTAGTGAAAGACAAGTTTTTATTCATTATAGCTGAGTATTATGTCTATACTCCACAGTTTCTAGCTTAGTTCTTGAGCTGTTGTTTGATTTTTAGGAATTTTTAAAGATTCCAGAGATGGAGTGAGGAAGGGCATCACTATAAATAGTTGAGATCCAAAGTGGAGAAAGGGGATGTGGTAGAGGGAAAGTAGAGGGGAAAATCAAAGTCCAGAGAACTTCCTTAAATCTTGGTTTCCAGAGCCAGAGAGACAGTAGAGCAGGTAAGGCTCTTGCTTTGCATGTGGCTGAGTTCCCTGAGTTTGATCCCCAGTATCCTAAAGAGTGTCCCCAAGGATCTCCAGAAGTGATTCCTGAATGTAGAGCTTGAATAATTCCTAAACCAATCAACCAACCAAACAAAAACTCTTTGATTTCCTTTATCTTTAATTTGATTTCCTTTGATTTCTTTTACCTGGCATTGTTTACCTGCATGGGGAATCACATGAGATTCAAAATATTCAAAATATTCCTATATTTCTACTTTGCCCCCCCCTCACTTCTGTCTAATTGTAGTATTTTTAGTTAAGTGTAAACATTTTGATGAACTTCATTCAGATCAAAGCTGAAAAGTTATTTGTCAGATGATGCTTTTGATACTATTACCTAGATTATCATTACTATGCTTAATCAGGACATGGAGATGTGTCAGAAAGATAATAATGGCATTATTATAATAATGATGAGAAATGAAGGACACGGGGGAAATGCTATTAGATGGTAAAATCTGATGACTACAAAATATTTTTTTTTCTATTTCCCCAACCAGGGAAATTTGGGAGAGTTTCCAGGTTGGAGGTGCTAGGAGAATAGTGTGTATAGAGAGAGCTTGAAAATTGTACCAGACCTTCCTCGGTGTCTTTTCAAGACATGGCTAACGATTAGCAATTTGTAGTATCCTTTATGATAAATGGGTGGTCTGGTGAAAAAAATGTTTTTTTTTTTTCTATTTTCACTGTTAGAAACTTGTCTAAATTCCTTTACATAGTGCTCTAATATACATTTATATAAATATTTTTTGAAGGGACTTGGGGAACAACTGATGGTATTCATGGGTACTACTTGTTGTGTATGTGGGAGTATCTCCCAGAAGAGCTTAAAACAAAGAAAAAAAATAACACCAACTAAAAAACTACATCTCAAAGAAATGTGGTTTTCCTTCTCTCATGAAGGAAAACTTAGTAGCGTCCATATTCTCACAGAAAAAGATCTTTAAACTTTTTCAAGTAATTATTAATACTTTATGCATTTTATGCCCAGTGATTAGTTATGAAAGACCAATGTAAATTAGCTGTGGTATGAAATAATTTTAAAAAGCCATAATATCAGCAGGATCTAACAGGAATCAATACCATATGAAGAGGTAGAAATACAAAAACATGGTCATTACAGAATGCTACTAGAAATAATAATCCAATAGATGTACAGAGTATCAGTGGGCTCAAGGATAAGCCAAATCATGATTCTGATCTTTGTGTCAGAAACATTTTTTGAAAGTTAACTGAAAAGGTGATTTTAAAATATCTTTGTTTAAACCTCTTGTTTTGATGGTAAACTTTATTTTACCTTTTTTTTAATTTAAAAAATTAATTTACATAAAGTGCATATCATTCCCTAATGAGATGAGAGGAGACATAGCTATAATATGATAGAAAAGTACAACAGTCAGGAAACCCGGGTCACTAATCATTGTTGTTTCATTAGGTACAGATTTTCCTTTGCTCAAACATGCCTGATCTTCAGTGTAAAGGAGAGAGATACCTTTCTCTGGTGTAAAATAGTCTTTTCACAGGATTATTGTGAAAACAAAATGAGACAAATGCATGCAATTATCCATCACTTGCCTAGAAAAAGAAATCTATAAACTAGGTTCTTTAAGATGATTTACTATTGTTATTCAAAGTCTAAAAACAGGTTCTGAGTCACTTAATTTTCCTAAGCTTAATGTGGAAATCTGGCAGGTTTAAATTGAATAAGAAGAGAATGAAGGGGTGAGATAGAGAGTCCAGAGCTTACAGTGTTTGCCTGGCAGTTCGGTGGCATAATCTGTGGGTACACTAAGAACCACCAGGGCCTTCAAAGGAAAAAATATCTGAGAAAGGTAAGTGAATAATGAGTAACTAATGGTTGATGATTTTTAACAGAGAAATTTCGTGGGTGCTGAGTGGGAGGCTAGCTGAAGGGACAAGAGTACCCCAGGAATCCTTGAAGAATGGGCCTGAAGAACGAAGCAGGAGAGGATATTTTGCTAAGGGACATTTTCTTATTTCATATTGGCAGAAGATAATGTCCTTACACTTCTTGAAGGTCAGCATGAACAGAGAAAACAGTAGGTAAAGTACAGGTTCCAAAATAGATCTATTTCCAGTTTAATGTCACCTTGGACAGAATCCTCAAACTCTCAAGTCTCTCTAACTATGAGCTGCTAACCCCTGCCTGCTCTTCTGGATGACTTTGGGGGTGAAGACCATTTTAAATAAATCTGGTAAAAAAAACAAAAAACAAAAAAGCAACCATTTTACTTAAAAATTAGAGTGTGTGATCATATAAAATAGGTATAAAATGATCTTTCCGGAAGATGGTATTTTTGTGTCGAAGACACTTAGCTTTAGGTCTGGTGCGATGAAAATTGCCTTTGCCTGTTTATGAAGGGTGAGCCTGAGTCCGGGAGAAGGGTTGATTGGACCGAATTGAATTGACACAGCACTAACATGGCAAATGCACTTTTCGATTACAAGGCAAATTGCTCCCCTCCCTCTCTGAAGCTAAGAGCCCTTGCCCGGCTCTCAGTGGACATTCTAGCTCAGTTCTTGTTTTCATTACGAACCTACTGCCGCGTGGCTTGTCAGTTCCATGTTCCTCATCTTGCACAATTTAACCATAACTCTCAGCAATTTCCTGCCTAAAAAAATTGCCCGTTCTTTGTTTTCATTGAGCTAAAAAACGGTCCCCACTTAAGGCCCATTGACAGAAGGAGGGAAAAAGATTGTTTAGAAATGTAGTAGCAAATGCGGTTTTTGCAAAGCCTGTGGTATTTGGAACACGATGGTAGCAAGAGTGCAAAGTTAGGTTTTCTTTACTGTATGTTAGTAGAGGAGCTAGAAAAGGGCTTTGAGATCCTGCACTTTAACTCTCTACCCTTTTCAAGGATCAAGGTAGCTCCAGTTGTAGCCCAGGCTAGTATTTGCAAGGCCCCACTTGCTTTTGATTCCCCGTTCAGCACTGTTCCAGCTCAGCTGAGTGCCTCTACACCCTGGGTATTGCTGTATGTGTTCATAATTCAATTAAAATTATATATACATATGCCTTGAGTTCTTTTAAATTTTTTGTTTTGGGGATACACCCAGTGGTGCTAAGGGATTACTCCTAGGTCTGCTCCCAGAAATTATTCTTGGCAGGTTCAGGGGACCATCTGGGATGCTGGGAATCAAACATGGGTAAGGTGCATGCAAGGCAAACATCTACTTGCTGTGCTATTGCTCTAGCTAACCCCTTTGAATTTTTGTTTGTTTGTTTGTTTTTTAGGGCCACATCTGTTGACACTTAGGGGTTACTCCTGGCTCTACATTCAGAAATCGCCCCTGGCTCATGAGACCATATGGGATGCCATGGCTCAAACCCGTGTCTGTCCTGGGTCAGCTGCATGCAAGGCAAACAAGCTCTTCCACTGTGCTACTACTCTGCCTCCCCTCCCCAATTCTTATTTAGTTTGTTTTTCAGCCTCCCAATTTATCTTTTGACACAATTTGTTTTATCTGAGGCCAAGGTAATAAACCACAAATTTTCCCAATAAGTATTAACTCACTAACCAGAAATACAAGAACCTTAAAAAGAAAATAAATACACATAGCTTCTTGTTCTCTGAGATTTATTCCTTAGCCAGGTGTAGAATTAAATAATTAACGATGGAATTAAATAATTAGCAATGGAGCTGGATGGAGAAGGATGGAGGCCTTTATTCTTAGACCAAGGCCACGTGGCTTCATCCCCCATCAACTGGCGGGTCTGGGGTCCAGGAAAGTGACGGGTATTGAACTCACTCACAGGCAGGCTTCAGGAAGCATCAACTTTATTCATGCGCTATCCACCACATGTGTGGCCTATATCATAACCTTTTAAGCATTCAGCCATTCTTAGCTAGCCCTGCATCTTAACTCCTTTCAGCCATATTCCCTTTGACCTCCAGGCTGGCAAAAGACCAAAAGACCCTAATCCCCTCTGGTCAAAGCCTTATCTACCTTTTCCAAGACCCCTCCCAGGAAATGGGCGGGGTCTTGCAGGTAAGGTCAAGTTACCTAGGAAGAATGGGGGGGGAATGAGGCTTCAGCCAGGTACTATGCCAAATGGAAGAGAGGAGGCCCCTTTTAAAATTTATTTATTTATTTATTTATTTATTTATTTATTTATTTATTTATTTGCTTCATTTACTCACCATGATTACAAGATTGTTCATAGTTGGGTTTCAGTCATAGAATGTACACCATCCTTCACCAGTGCACACTTTCCACCATCAATGCCTCTGGCTTTCCTCCCATGCCCTCCACTCTCCACCTGTCTCTGGGGCGGGCATTTTGCTTTCTCTTTTTCTTTCTTTTTTTCCTCCCCCTTTTATTTTTGACACTTTGGTTTGCATTATTGTTAAGGAAGGAGTGCCATGTATGCCATTTGATTCCCTTTCATCACCCAGTTCTTGTTCAAAGTGGTCGGTTTCAGCTATCATTGTCATAGTATACCCTTTTCTACTCCAACTGCATTCACTACTCTTTGTGTCAAGCTTTCTACCATGAACTGGTCCTACTGACTCTCATCTTTATTGTCTCTGGATATTATTACCTTACTGCCTTTTTCTTATATCCCAGAAATGAGTGAGATTAATTTATGTT
This sequence comes from Suncus etruscus, assembly GCF_024139225.1. Taxonomy (NCBI): domain Eukaryota; kingdom Metazoa; phylum Chordata; class Mammalia; order Eulipotyphla; family Soricidae; genus Suncus; species Suncus etruscus. The sequence continues at coordinate 57,902,828 of NC_064850.1, forward strand.
TATAACTCTCCCTCTGACTCATTTTACTCAGTACAAGAATCTCCATATTCATCCATGTATAAGTAAATTTCATGACTTTATTTTTCTTAATAGATGCATAGTATTCCATTGTATAGATGTACCACAGTTTCTTTAGCCAAGCATCTGTTGTCAGGCACCTGGGTTGTTTTCAGATTCTGGTTGTTGTAAATAGTGCTGTGATGAATATGTTTGTAACCATGATGCTTAAATAAAGAATTTATTTATTTATTTATTTATTTATTTATTTATTTATTTATTTTGTGTGTGTTTGGGCCACACCCGGCAGTGCTCGGGGGTTACTCCTGGCTGTCTGCTCAGAAATAGCTCCTGGCAGGCACGGGGGACCATATGGGACACCGGGATTCGAACCAGCCACCTTAGGTCCTGGATCGGCTGCTTGCAAGGCAAACACCACTGTGCTATCTCTCCGGGTCCAAGAAATTATTTAAAGAGACATAATTGTCCACATAAACAGGTGTATGCAAATGTCATAGCAGCATTATTCACAATAACTTAAAAGAAGAAACTGCCAAAATTTCTTCTCAATTGATGATCAGCTAAATAAAATGTGTATTCAGAAAATAAAGAAGCTATGGTACATCTACACAATTTAATACTACCAGCTGAAAAAAAAAATGAAGTCATGAAATTTGCCTATAAATGGATGGACATGGAGACTATTATGCTGAAGAAAATAAGTCAGAGAGAGATATAATGGAATAATTTACTCATCCATGGGATTTGAGAAAAATAACAGACAGTATGGTAATAATACTCAGAAACAATAGCGACAAGGACCAGAAGGACCAGCCCATGTTATGAAGCTTATCACAAAGATTGGTGAGTGCAGTTAAAAAAACTGTTAGTGTAGTTAAAGAATTACACTAACAACTACCATGACAATGATAGTGAGAGAAATAGATAGGCAAGAGTGGGAGGATGAAGGAAATGGGAGTCATTTGTGGCAGAAAAGTAGCACTGGTTAATGGGTGTGTGTGTGTACATTTTATGACTGAAACTCAACTACAAATATATTTGTAATCATGGTGCCCAAATAAATAATTTGTTTAAAAAAAGAAAAAAAGGGCCCGGAGAGATAGCACAGCGGTGTTTGCCTTGAAAGCAGCCGATCCAGGACCAAAGGTGGTTGGTTCGAATCCCGGTGTCCCATATGGTCCCCCGTGCCTGCCAGGAGCTATTTCTGAGCAGACAGCCAGGAGTAACCCCTGAGCAACGCCGGGTGTGGCCCAAAAGCCAAAAAAAAAAAGAAATTGCTTCTGGCAGGCTCAGGACACTATATGGGATGCTGGATATCAAACCCAGGTCTTTCTGGATCTGCTGTGTGTAAGTCAAATACCTTACCCACTGTGCTAACACTCCGGTCCCCCCTATCTGTGATTTTCATTATTATGACTAGGATGGGCCTTATGGTGCTTTTCTTTGGGTCTCTTTTAGCTTTTACACTTCAGGCATCCAATATGTGGTTGCATGCTCCACTCATAAGCTCTGGGAATTTCTCAGCTATGATGTTCTTGACTGTTTATTTTTCATCGGGGTTTTCTTCCTGGGCTTAGGACTACAATGATTCTTACGTTGTTTTTAGTGAATTCATCCCAGAGTTCTATTGCCACTTGTTCACTTTCTTTAAATATTTTTTCCATGTTTCAATAGTTTATTTTAAGGCTCTTTTCCAACTTCTTCTATTGTATGGAGAGGTTATGAAGCTCATCTCCCAGCTCAATGATTCTGTCCTAAGCAGTTCTTACTCTGCCTCTGAGGCCTTCCAGTGAGTTTTACATTTCCTCTACAAAGAATTTCAGCCCTATTATTTCAGTTTGTAGTTTTCTCATTTCTACTTTCATATTCTCTTGATTCTTATTTGTGGATCGTTTGGTTTGTTCCATGTTTTCTTTTAATATCCTTCACATTTTCTTTCTAAAGTCCTTATTAGACAGGCTATAGATGGCCAGTACTTGTCAGGTCTTCAGAGCTATCATCTTCATTCTCTAATCATGGTGGCATTCTGTGTTGTTTCCTCATTGTGCTCTTAGTAGTGTGGTGTTTTTTACGTGCTGTGTTGGAGTTCATCAAAGACATGAACAGTCCCGGAGCAGAGCAGAGCTACACTCTAGTCAGTCTGACTGGTTTTATGAGGGTGGACAGGATGTGCTTGTGCTGCTGCCGCTTGCAGGGGCGAGGCTAGCTCCTCACCAAGCACCACCAATCTCACAGGCTCTTCTGTGTGTGTGCGCGGGAGGCACTTGCTTGTCTGTGCCTCTTGTGGGAGTGGGGCTGGGTCATCACTTCATTGTTATTTAATTGAAAAATAGTTGTGGATTAGATCGATGCTAGGGTAGAATTATGTATGACATCTGTTGGTGGCAGGAAAGAGAGTTAAGTTCCATAGTGCAGCAGTGTAATGAATTGGTGGGTCTAGGTGAGTGTGGAAGGAATCAACGATTATATCACAGAACTAACTACCTGCCAGACTGGAAGCTCAGAGAAGTCTGGTAATTGCTGCTGTCAATATAGTGAGGGAGGCCTTTAGGATCCCGTCCACTGGCTGTAAAACTCCTGACTAGAAGCTTAACAAATTGCCAAGGCCCCAGAACCAGAGAACTGGTCTATAGCACTGAGATTACCTGGGGTGGGGGATAGTGGGGAAAGGGAGGAGTTACAAGGGTAGAGAAATCTCTGGAGGTCTGAGGCAGTGGTAGAGGGAAGTGGATGCTGGTGAAGGATGTGGAGCTGGAACATTGTATACATGAAACTCTGTTATTAGCCGTATTGTACATCATGGTAACTAAAAGAAAAATATAAGAAAATGTGCAAAGGTATCTCAATTTTGATTTTATATCTATGCACCATAATTTATTCAGCTATTCTACTGAAGGTGGTTTTCTTTTTTTCTTTAGAAATGAGAGGTAATGCATATCCTTCTCAATATTATTTGAATTGTTCTCAATTTTCCTCAAACCATGAGGACCTGCTGAAATATTAAAAATTATCTACCTATCAGAAAAAAGTGCCTATTATGTGGTCTGGATTGTACAAAACAAAGCAATGCTTGTAATTCTATTACACATTCTTATGTGAAGAGATGAAATTTAATATAAATCAAATATAAATATAAATCAAAGTGGAAGAGGAAGCTTCACAATACATTCAGCTTAGAATCTTTAGGGAATTAGGTATTCGAATGCTGTGACATTTCCGGGTTTCTGAATGGTGAATATCAAGCTAAGTATGATTTGGTATAGTATATCAAAATGCTAAAAATTATATGACATCTAGTTCTAGTATAGGAAAAAAAATCTATACCTGGCTTGATTCAAAATCACCTTTTCCACTATAAAGGATTCTATTTTGACATGGGACACTGAGCTGAATTCATTAATGGCAGATGCCCTCAGGTTGTTTGAAGGAGCTGGAATGTACTTTTGAGCTTGACTACCTGGTGGAATGACTTTTCTTCCTAGACCATCAAGGCACATATTTTATCTGTAGACCTATTAAGCCAATTAGTAGAATCTGCCTTAAGAATGATAAATGTTCGGGATGGGGAGGTGGCTTAGCCTTGTGCATGTGATGACTTGGAATATATTCTCGACACCATAACAAATATTAATTTATGTTTCCATCTTTGACTTCTACTGGGTTTTTAATCCCCAAAGAGCAGAGATTCCTTGTGCTTCATGTTTTAAAACCAGCATACTTGAATCAGTACTGTATGTTAATAATTAAATCAGATACACAAAGGATGTAGGGAGGTGAGAATTTAAAATATTATGGTAGAATTGGAATATAATTACTTCTCTTTATTTATTTATATGTCTATTTAGGGGCCATACCAGGCAGTGCTTAGGGAAAATTTCTGGCTCTGTCCTCAGGAGTGACTCCATGCTGTGCTCAGGGAACCTGATGTGGTACCCAGGATTTTGACCAGGGCTGTAATGGCCACAGCCTTATACAAGGCAAATGCCTTACCTCTAAAATCTCTCTGACCCTAAGTACTGATTTTTCTAAAGAATATTGAAAATGTTAACAGTCCATTATTACAGCAAAGCAAATAGACCTCATCTTAATCAAATTAATGTGATGAGCTTACTGAATGGAATTTTTTCTAGTAATTAATGATAATGGAGGTTTACTTTTTGTATTCACAGAAAGAAGAGTAATCCAGAGGAATCTTGAGTTTTTTGTATTTTTTCCTGTCCAATATATTGTGTTGAAGAGAACTCTTTGAGTCCCCTATATTAGTTTGTTAGCATATTGGATTAATATATTAAAGCATTATATAATTATTAATATACATGGTTAACACAGTAATATGTTGTATAAATATAATATTAATAATATATCATTAATATATTATATCACTAGATCAATATATTAACACAATAAATTAAGCCAATATATTAATGTATTAATTCATTGACATATATGTATAATATGAAACTTTTTCAATTATTATTTTTCTTTCTTTTTTTTTTTTGTTTTTGGATCATACCCAGCAGCACTCAGGGGTTACTTCTGGTTATATGCATAGAAATCGCTCCTGGGGCCGGGCGGTGGCGCTGGAGGTAAGGTGCCTGCCTTGCCTGTGCTAACCTAGGACGGACCGCGGTTCGATCCCCCGGCGTCCCATATGGTCCCCCAAGAAGCCAGGAGCAACTTCTGAGCGCATAGCCAGGAGTAACCCCTGAGCGTCACAGGGTGTGGCCCAAAAACCAAAAAAAAAAAAAAAAAAAAAAAAGAAATCGCTCCTGGCGGGCTGGGCGACAAAATGGGATGCCGGGATTTGAACCACTATCCTTCTGCATGCAAGGCAAACACCTTACCTCCATGCTATCTCTTTGGCCCCAATTATTATTTTTCTAATAAAATTCAATACCTAGTTTTCAGGTGATTACTGAATAGCCATATTCTAAATTACTCTGATATATAATTTTGACTTGGAATAAAGAGAATAAACCCCAATAAGGGTGACTTAGAAATTAAGATATAAGGAAGTCAAAGATGTCCTTTTGCACCATGTCCGACTTTTGCTCTTAAGTGAATATGAAAAGAAAATAAAAATTCTTAGTTTGAGAAAGATAACCTTTAGAAAGGCTGGAGTGTCCCTTAGCTTCTTTATTTGAAATATTAGGCAATTTATTATAGCCATACCTGTGCACTTTCAACTATTGCTTAAACTAAGAGAATATGCTTCCTCTTCTCTCTCTCTCTCTCTCTCTCTCTCTCTCTCTCTCTCTCTCTCTCTCTCTCTTTTCTTTTGGTTTTTGGGCCACACCCGGTGTTGCTAAGGAGTTACTCCTGGTTGTCTGCTCAGAAATAGCTCCTGGCAGGCACGGGGGACCATATGGGACACCGGGATTCGAACCAGCCACCTTTGGTCCTGGATCGGCTGCTTGCAAGGCAAACGCTGCTGTGCTATCTCTCTGGGCCCCTCTTCTTTCTCTTAAGTGCATTGAAATAGTTGTATTACAAAACTGAAAAATTGAAAGCACAGCTGGATCCTTAGATTGTATGGATTGTTTATATATACCAGGGATTGAAGTATTTAATTGGAAAGACTTAATTGCAGAAGAAAAAGAATATTGAGAATCATCAGGGCATTGATTCCAAGTTCTTGATCATAGTGTATTGAGAAAACTGAGTTTAGAAAAATTGTGAAGAATGCTGCTATCAATACTGCCTTTTCTAATCTGCTGACTTTTAAATGGAAAATTTTTTTATTTTAGATAAAACCCTTCTCTGAAAAACGTCTTCTAATTCATTTTGGTATGTTGTTAATTTTTAGAGATTGTTTAAATAGAACATCTTTCTTATTTGGTAACTCCCTGAATTGATTTCCTAATTAATAATTTGAGGCTTAAATAAATAATAAATATTAAGACTAAGGAACTAAAAATAAAGCTATGGGTTCTTTTCTGGAGAAGTGAAGTCATGCCCAGTGTTGTTCAGGAAAAAAATCGCTTTATTTAAGAATCTTGGTTACACAATTGTTCATTGTTGGGTTTCAGTCATACAGCGTACCAGTGGTCCTCAAACTACAGCCCGTGGGCCACATATTGTATTTGTTCTCATTTTATTTCTTCACTTCAAAATAATATAAGTGCAGTGTGCATAGAAATTTGTTCATATTTTTGATTTTACTATAGTCCAGTCCTCCAATGGTCTGAGGGACTGTGAACTGGCCCATGTTTAAAAATTTGAGGACCCCTGATACATTATCAGTGTACCAATGCACCTTTTCCATCACCATGGTCTCCCACTTACCTCACACACCTCTACCCAAGCCTTTTTCTAGGGCAGGTGACTTCTCTCTCTCTCTCTCTCTCTCTCTCTCTCTCTCTCTCTCTCCCACACACACACATACACACACACACACTGATTTGCATTATTATTAATGAAGGAGTGCTGCCTATTAGTTTTTCCATTTTCAAAGCCAAGTTTTTGTCCAGAGCAGTCAGTTCCAACTATCACCGTTTTAGTAGACTCTTCTCTACTTTAGCCATAGTCACCACTTTTTGTGGCAAGCTTTCTATCCTAGGATGGACCTTCTGACCTTTGCCTCTATTGTCTTTGGGTATTATTACCATACTGTCCTTTTTTTTTTAATCCACAAATGAGTGAGTGAGTTTATTCTATGTCTATATCTCTTCCTCTGACTCCTTTCACTCAGCATAATAATCTCCATTTTCTACTATACATAAGCAAATTTCATGACTTCAGTTATCTAATAGTAGTATTTCAAAACCAAAAAAAAAAAAAGTAATAGAAATAAGCACCTTTATACTTTTCTTTGAGAATTTCCTCCCTGCTTTGACCCTATAACCACATTTCTACTATGGGTTTCTGTGAATTTAACTTAAATAAGTTCCTTCATTGGGAGTGGGAGAAATAATATAGTGGGTAATGCATTTGCCTTGTATGCACCTAATTTGAGTTTGATTCTTGGCACTACTATAGTCCTCTGCACCTAACCATGAGCAATCTTTGAATACAGAGCCCTGAGCACTGCTGAGTGTGGTTCCCTCCCCATACCCCATGCATGAATTTTTTTCTTCATAATTGTAAGATCATGGAATATTTTTTTATTTATCTGGCGTATTTCCCATGTTTCAAATTGTTGATATTGTTTAGGATAAGATTCCTTTCTTTTTTTAGTTGGATTATTTTCCGCTGTGTGCATCAATGTGAGTTCATATCTATGAATACATGTATTATATTTCTCTGTCTATTGATAGACACATATGAAGTTTACTGTCTTAGCTATGGGGAGTAGTTCTGTAATTAACATGGGAGTTCAGAGATCTCTAAAAGAAGGTTCAACTATTAAATGTCTTGATAATTAAAATATTATGAAAAATCTTACCTTATTCCCATAATATTAAAATATTTGACTATTATTGCTTGAAAGCTTTGTGGTCAATAACACTAATGATAACATTTGGTTATCACTTGATTTAGTCTTTTTTGATGTCAGTCATTGAAGATCACTTATTCTCATATGATGGTAGGGAGAGCCGGGGCTGTATGGATATACCTTCAGCATCAACAAGGAAGAGTAGCATAAAACTAACTGGAAAATCTAATTTGAATTCAAATAAAATGTCACAGTTATCTGTTTTACATATTGGACGTCTGCAAAAGACATCCGTTGCAAAAAATTTTTTCTTTTTCTTTCATACTGAGATTAGAAAACATACAATGTAGCTACGCTGCTATACTTTCTTTATCTCTTCTTAATAAAAATTCACCCATGAATAAAACTCATAGGAAAATGGATGCCAATGCAAAATCAGCACCAAATTCACTCTAATGATTCATAATTGCTATAGTTATTAATGGCATATCATTAATTATGGCTCACTAAGAGATGTGGCAGAGAAAAACTAAATTGCAGGTTATGTCTAAATCTTTATGCTTGCAGTTTCAACTGTTTTTTCCAATTTTAGAAAACAGATAGGAAAGTGAGCAATAGAATCATATTATTTGGGGTGGGGGGAGCCTTGAATCTATTTTAATTTATAAAAAGAAGTAAATGATTTGTTTGATAGACACTCTAATTACTACTATTAAAATGATTTCAAAAGCTCTTATTACTAATGACATCACACTGGTTGAAGATTTTCTGTGGTAAAGATCTGTGAACAGAAAAGAATGGCATTGATTTTTAAAATATAAATGTTTGAATTACAAGGCATATACTCTAGATTTTTGAGATATAATAACTCTTATCTATTTATTTATTTACCCTAATCTTGACAGAAGATAGTTTGTGAAGCCAAAGGGAAATTAACCTTGGGTTTTGGTGCCTTAAGACCATAAAATTCCCTTTAAATATTTCACACAAGGAGCTGAACTTTCATCTGCTGGAGTGAAAGGGAGAAAGAAAGTAGAGCTCAGAGAGCTGGTCTGGCCTTTTCTTCGAGAGACTGGGAGTAGGGAGTAAGGCCCACTGAATGAAAGGACTGAAATGAAGCCAAACTTATTGCAGCCACAAATGCCTACAAGTAGTTTTGTGGGCCATTCAGATATGTAGAAAGAGGTATTTATAACAGAACTATAAAGAAACTAGAACTCTGTAGGTCAAGGCTATGCTTTTTCTCCTTCAGGGAATTATTCATGAACACTTGACTGATTTACTTAAATTAAATCATCACAGACTTAGTGCACGAGCATATTGTGCCAGTGTGAGTGTGGATTAAATTCCTAAGACCTGGGACAGTTACAGAGAGAGTACCTTTAACTTGAATAGCCAATTTGCATGAATGGGTTGAGAAAAGATATGGATGGGGAAATCCATCAAACAGTGAAAAAGAAAAAATATTCTAAAGAGGAAATGATATTAGGCTTCTTTCTTCATGAACAGGATTTCTGAGAACTTCCTGGATCACTAATTTCAACATCACATGCCGAAATACAGATAAGCAGTCTAACATAATTGGACACATTGTTTATAATTTAAGGCTGGTTCAAAAGGAACTGATAAATAAGGATTGGGAGGTAGTTACTGACATTATTCATAGAGATGGCAAGTTCTATGCAGACTTTTTGCTTCAAAATCTAAGGAAAATCACTCAATATGTTTTAACAACTGCAGAGTATGTATTAAAGGATAGAATATACTAACTATGAAATTCTGCACATTCATAATAATGCCAAAGTTGTGCAGAGAGAGAATATTTCTTATACTTAGATTTTAAAAATACCCTCTGTTTAGATATAGCAGTGACTTTGAAACCAGGCCAAAGATCAATATAGAACAAAGAGAACTGTCCTTGCCTTGGAGACTTAAGACCAATGTGATTTGTCATCAATTTACCCCCCCAAAACCTCATCCTGGCTTTGTTTAGAGTTTTAGATAAAATGGAGTTTGCCTCAGGGGACTAGCCAAAGAGACAATTTTACTTTTCATTCCGGTGTTCAATGTTTGCAACCAATGTTCATTCCTAAAAAACATGTTTCCCTTAATAAAATTCCTTTTTGTGACCTTTTAGACCAGCTGGTTTAAGAACATGAATCTTCCATATTCCTTCCTGTAGGTTTGTGACCTTGTCGTTTGTTTAATTGGCCCTTAGGCAGCAGTGAAACGGAAGCTTTTGAGGTTACACTTTATCTTTTAGGGAACCTATATATGATCAGAGATTTGGTTTTGCTATCACGCAAGCTGGGGGATTTGGTGATTGGTTAGATGCCTGGTGATTATGTATATATTATTTTGCCTGGCCACTTCTCATGCTTCTTATTTTAAAGTGTCTTAATGGGAACTGGAGCCATAGTACAATGTGAAGGGTGCTTGTCTTGCATGTGACCAACTTGGATTCAACTGCCAACATCCTATGTGGCCCACTGGTAGTAATCCCTGAGCACAGAGCCAGGGGTAAGTCCTGAGCATACTCCAACCCCCCTACAAAACAAGTAGCATTTTGGTAATTTTCCATTACAAAGATGAACTAAATAAATGCTTGCAAATTTCTTATATGTCTATTCATTCTTATTACTATAAATCACAATAAATTGATATGCAGGACTATATTTTTGAAAGGTGCAAATGTACAAAAACCAAATGTCACCTCCAGCATTATATTTAGTGGTTGGATAAGGGAGGGAATGTAAGACATTAGGGGAAATGAGGAAGAATTTCTTTCAAGATAATCTTCTGTTCACTTGTCAAGTTTGGCAGAAGTGGGAACATCAGTTTGCAACTAAACCAGTTTCAGATTATTTGGAAAATGAGTAAGATCTGAGTGAAAAAGGAAATAAGAGCAAATGATACCTTGTTTACCTAAATGTAATGTTGGATTTTCACTAGCCAGATTTTACATTTTATATTTAAGAAACTGATTGTTATCACAAAGAGTCATGACTCCAGTTAGAGAAATAACTACACTGACAACTATCATTATGATGATAGTGAGTGAGAGAAATAGAATGCCTTTCTCAAATACAGGCAAAGGGTGGGGGGGGAGGGAATTGGGGAGCATTGGTGATGGGAATGTCACACTGGTGAGGAGGGAGTGTTCTTTTTTTTATATAATTAAAAGCCAACTACAAATATGTTTGTAGGGGCTGGAGAGAGCATGGAGGTAAGGCATTTGCCTTGCATGCAGAAGGACGGCATTTCCTGAGCCTGCCAGGAGCAGTTTCTGAGCATAAAGCCAGGAGAAACCCCTGAGCGCTGCCAAGTGCAACCCAAAAACCAGAGAGAGAAAGAGAGAGAGAGAGAAAGAGAGAGAGAGAAACACATGTTTGTAATCATGGTGCTTAAATAAAGATTTTAAAAAAAGGAAATAAAAAAGAAACTGATTGTACAATGATCAATAGAACCTGACACTGTAAGATTAGATCCCAAACTCAAGTTTCTTTAACAACCTTTCTCAGAATCCAAAACACAATTTGTGCAACATTACAGAACGTCAAAGACTTGGCAAATAACCAACTGACAGATCCGACCTGCCAGAGATGGGCCCATGCTATTGGAGTACACAGGCCTTGTAGGCAGGACTCTGACAAATATCACAGTCTTATTTACAAGAGAATCCCAGAAACCTATGACATACCAGTAGGCCAGAAGAAAGATAAAGAGGAAGAGAGACCTGGGTTTGGGACTATCCAACTGTCTCTTCTAACTGCCAACTATCTCTCTTGCTCCTCTAACTCTCTCTTCCTACTGCCAACAAACTCTCTTCCTACTCCTCCAATTATCTTTTCCAACTACTAACCCTAGGAAGGGTTCTTATAGACTCAGCAGCCAATCATGATTAGGGTTTTATTTAAGGGGTTGGTGTCTTATTTAAAGGGGTAGACCATATTATGGCTGGTTATTGCTGGATATTAGACTAGAATCAACCATTTTTCTTTCTCTTTCCACCATTTGCCAACTTAGGCTCAACTAGAGAAAGGCAAATGTCTTCTACAAACTCATCACATGAGATGCCCCTTTTAACTATTTTGCCTCTATGATTTTAACCTCCAAGGAGAATATAATTGAAGCTTGCTTTTCTCTTCTGACAAAAGTATGTCCAATTCCCATGCTATATTTGAGCTTCTACTAAACACAAATGATGGGAGTAAATCCCTTTGTTATAGGAAGCTCTGAATAGCTAGATAGCTTCTGTTTTTGATAATGCGTTAAATTACTAGAAAGTAAAATGAATGTTATAGTGTGGTACCAACTTTCAATCTGGTGTGCACAAGTCCTGGTTTGAGAGCCCTGACTTAAGGAGTATAAAGTCATTTCTAAGGAACCTGAAGTTCACCACAAATGGAAAAGATACTTGAATGTTATGGATGAAAATAAAGGAGATTATGCAAAAGAATCAGAAGGAGAAAGACAAATACTGGATTATTTCATTTATCTGTGATATACTAAGAAACAAAGCCAGGCAACAGATAGACAAATAACAATCTCCTTAACTCTGATCATAAAATTGAGTTATCATAATTGGGGGAAAGAGATTGAATAAGATGGCTTCTGTGGTGTATTTGGGGACCTAACTATAAAGGCAATGAAAACAAAAGCAAAAATAAATAAATTGAATTATACCAAACTAAAGAGGTTTGACACTGTGAAAAGAACAATCACTAAAATAAAAAAAGGAAATCCTGCTAATTGGGAAAAATGTTTGCACACTGTATCTGAGAAAGGACAGATATTCAAGCAACTCACAAAACTCAACAATAAAGAAACAACAACAACAACAAAACAAAAGGAAAAAGAAACCTCGTTAAAAGTGGAGGAAGAGAGAAGCAATGAAGAGATACTTTTCCATAAAAGATATACAAATGGCCAATAGGTACGTGAAAATATGTTCATAGTTACTGATTATCAGGACAAGCATGTAAAAATAACTAAAAAATGTTTTCTCAGACCAGCAACAATGATATATCACAAAGTCTGAGTAGCATTTGCCATTGGGGGTATAAAGGAAAATGGATTCTCATCACTGTAGATGAGAATGTAAATTGGTTCAGTCTCTGTGGAAAACAGTATGTAAATATTTCAGAACATAAAAATCAGGTCTACCACATTATCTAGCAAATTTATTTCTAAGTATATAGCCAAAGAATATAAAAACACCAATCTGAGAAAATTTATACACACCTTTGTTCACTTGTAATAGCTAAGATCTAGAAGCAACTGGTTAGCAATGATAGAAGGAATAAAAGGAATGAGAGAAGGAATAAAATACAATGTGTGTTTACATGTACACATACAGTGGGACACTGTTCAACTCTAAGAAAAATAAAATTTTTACCTTTTGCAACAATATGGATGGAACTTGTTCTAAATCAAATATAAGGAGAAAGACAAATATCAGATGAACTCTTTCCCACATGGGATGTAGGGAAGTTAAGCAAGCCAATAGACAAAAGCAATTGAAGTCAAATCAATGGCTCAGATTACTGAATTGTGGTTCCTAGTGGAAAAAAGAGGAAGAGGTGAGGGGCCCAATAAGCCATACTTATATTTTGGTGGTGGTTGTAGTGTGATAACACAAACTTTGAAGATCATGAAATTATGATCATAAAGCAAATATAGTTCTGTAAATGTATGTTGCTTCAAAACAAAAACTTAATTGCTGTAGTCCTGTATCCATTCTTCCACTTTCCTTTTGTTGAGATTGCCTTATTAGCATATGAAAAAATTTATGGCTGCAAAAATTGGCCCCTATCATCCTTCAAAACACTTTACATAAACCCTCATAATTACACCATGAAGATGCTACAATTATTACTTCCACTTTCTCAATGCAGACATGGAAGTTCAGAGGGTTATATAAATTTCAGCATAATTAAATGTCAGAATTTCTATTCAAATCCAGGATGCCTTTCCTTCCTTGTCAATAATCAGTGTAGAACTCCAACCATTAACCTTTCTAGACACTTAAATACTGGTGAAAGGAGGCCAGTTACTGAGAACATGAGAATAGTCAGATTCATTTTCAAAGAAAAATGAATAGAGTAGCCCTGAGACAGTGATCTGCTGAAAATAGCTGCATGCAAGTTTGGATTGAAACTTGAATTTTCTTGAATTAAAGATATGGAGAATTTTTGCTCCACTTCCATTGATATATGAATTAACAATAAATAAATAAATAATATAAAAGTTAAAGTATAAGCTGGTGAGAATTTTTGTATAGTCCTTGAAAAGAAAATAGGAGGCAAAGTGATGAGAAATGATGGTGAGTAAACACTAAAAGAAATTAAACGTGAAAGTTTGGAATTGATTATTAAAATTTAAGGTGCACATTTTCTAGCATAAGGTATTCTATATGTTAGTTAAATATTTGTTTTACTTATGACAATGGTTTTTTTTTTTTGGGTGGGGGGCACACCCATTTGATGCTCGGGAGTTACTCCTGGCTAAATGCTCAGAAATCATCCCTGGCTTGGGGGAACCATATGGGACACCAGGGGATCAAACCGTGGTCCTTCCTTGGCTAGTGCTTGCAAGGCAGACAGCTTACCTCTAGTGCCACCTCACCGGCCCCTATGACAATGTTTTTAAGAGTCTTACTTCTCTTGTTGAAAGATTCATCAGGTTATTCCAATACAGCAAACAAATTGCTTAATGTTTATAGTAGCTTTTTTTTTTTTTTTTTTTTTTTGGTTTTTGGGTCATGCCCTGTGATGCTCAGGACTACTTCTGGCTATGCGCTCAGAAATCGCTCCTGGCTTGGGGGACTATATGGGATGCTCAGTTTTGAACCAAGGTCCATCCTAGATCAGCCATGTGCAAGGCAAATGCCCTACTGCTGTGCTATAACTCCTGCCCTCTAGTAGCTATTTTAATACATTTATTGCCAATACCAAACCCCTAACAAGAAAGGAATATACACTGCATGAAAAATTAAAAATATGCACATTGCCGGAGAGATAGCATGGAGGTAAGGCGTTTAAAAGGGGCCGGGCGGTGGCGCTGGAGGTAAGGTGCCTGCCTTGCCTGCGCTAGCCTAGGACGGACCGCGGTTCGATCCCCCGGCGTCCCATATGGTCCCCCAAGAAGCCAGGAGCAACTTCTGAGCGCATAGCCAGGAGTAACCCCTGAGCGTCACCGGGTGTGGCCCAAAAACCAAAAAAAAAAAAATATGCACATTAACATAAAATATATAGCTGTATTTTATTTTAAATTTTTTAATGGAGGGAAAGGAATTATAAATATGCAAGTATGTAGAGTTGGCTTACTTAACAATAAATTAATAATGATTAAATAAAATATTGTATGTGTAATACATGTGTCAAGTAATTGCATTGCTACTTCTCTCTGTTGGATAGAGGTAGTTACATGTTGAGACGTTATATACATTTTATGAAACAGAGGGTTTCTTATCAGCACAATTTGGTTTATTTGTTGCCTCTCAAAAATGTTAAGCATGCTAGTCTCAAGATAACATCAAATATTTGGGGGTACTTGTTTATTAGAACTTTGTTAGAAATTAATGTATGTCTGAAAAAATTGTTGAAATTCAATTTTTATTTTGCTCTGAATCTTAATGTTTTAGGGAGGGACCTTGAAACTGTTGGAAATAAAAGAACTTCTGTATGTGACTATATTTTGGTTTAGGAATTTCAAATATTGAGGATGAAGAGTTAAGGAATTTGGATCAACATTCCAAGAGGATTTTATACCTAAATCTAAATAGTAGTGATGGCATCTTAATAGTAAGATAATAGTAATGGAAATGAAAATTTCAGAAAAATACCTTATAGAAGACATAAGTGCCTATGAGAGGATTGACTAATTTTAAGTGAAATTAAAAAAATTGAAATTATGCGAGTGTAGGGAGCCAAAAAGCTAGTACTCCGAGTAAGCAGACAAACTGGGTTTAGTGTCCATGATCCTGTATGGTTCCCCAGGACTTCCAGGAATAATCCTGAGCATTGGTGAGTATAGCCTCAAAACAAAACAAAACAAAAACTATACTATTTTAAAATAGTCTAGTTTGTAAAAAAATTGAATTGACATATACAGTACTTTGGGAATAAATTCAGTTATCAGTCTATGCTTTTAGTTACACATTGTAACTATATGGTAAATATAGTTTAAATTTCTTCATACAAAGAAATTTTGTAAGTGACAAAAATGCACAGAGGACTAGAAATTTGAAAATGAAAGTTACAGGGTCTCTGTCCTATAGGGGAAGCCAAGAATCAAACCCCAGGTCTGTTCTGGCTCAGCCATGTACAAGGCAAATACCCTACCACTGTGCTATTGCTCTGGCCCCTCTCTATCATTTTTTAATTAAAATTTTTAATTAAAAAATAAAAATTTCCATTTAAATTTAAATGGGATACACAGTTACAAAGTTGTTGGTTGAATTTCAGTCATAAAATGTTCCAACATCCATCTCTTCCTTTACCAATGTATACTTCCTGTCACCAATGTCCTCGGTTTATCTCCCCCCACCATCCAGTTTGCTTCTCTCTCTGTCTCTTTCTTTCTTCCCTTTTAGACACTGTTTTACAATGCTGCTACTGAAGGGGTATCATGTATATCACTTTCCCTCCTATAAACAGCCAGTTCTTGTCCAGGTTGACCATTTCCAACTATCAGCACCATAATGGTCCCTTCTCAATCCTAATTTCACTCCTTCCCCACTCCTGCTCCCAACCTTTGTGGCAAGCTTCCTACCATGGACCAGTTAGGAGGGCTGGCTTCTATTGTCTTTGGGTATTAATCTGTAACTATGTATTTTTTTTGTTATATATGCATATAAATGTGATTATTTTCAAAGAAGAGTCTAGCCCTCTCCCTCTGACTCATTTTACTCGGCATGATCTGATACTCTCTATATCTATGGATAAGCAAATTTCATGACTTTATTTTCCCTAGCTGCTGCATTCTACTATCATTTTTGAATTTCTCTTGAGAATCATCTCACTTTATTTTCTAAATTATTCCCTTCTGCTCTTGTTCTCTAAATTGGAAACATTTCTTCAAAGTCATACAGTGAGGTCAGAAAGATAGTACAGGGGGTAAGGCGCTTGCTTGTACACAGGTTGTTCCATTTTTCACATTGCAAATAGTGTCTGAACATAATCAGGTGTTCTGTCCTCTCTGCTCAGAAATTCTTTCTGGGAATGCTCAAGGGCCATATTTAATGCTGGAAAGGCAACCATGTATGCAGCATGCAAAGCAAGAGCTTTACTGCTGTACTATCTATGTCTTCAGTACAGTATAGAAAATTTTAATTAAGTGTTAATTTTTTAATGAAAAAATTTCAGCATCAGCATAGTACCATAAAATGAAGAGTGCCTTTTCAATGGTTCACAATTGCTAGTTGAAAAAGGTCGGTGAGGAGAGGATCATGATTTGATTTATGATCTAGGCCCAGGCAACAGGAAATTTCTTAGCCCCTTTGTCCTTGAAAGTGCAGCCTGGCCACACTCCAGTTTGTGGAGTTTTTTCCAAGAGAAAGTAAGGTGTCCCTATGGCCCCCTGAACTGGAAAAGTGCCCGAGTCTGTGAAGGCTTCTTTCTAGTTTCTTGAAATTCTGACAGGTAGTTAAAAAGATCTGCTTGTCTTTCAGCCACTTAAGGAAAACCTTGAATATGCTTATAAGCCACCTCCTACCAAGCTAAAGTGAAGACTTTGTCCTCCCTCCCTTTCTCCTCCCTTCCTTCCTTCCTCCGTTCTTCTCTGCCCCCCTCCCTCCCTCCCTCCCACCTTCCACCCTCCTTCCCCCTCTCACTCCCTCCCTCCTTCTTCCCTCCTTCCTTTCCTTCCTAGGAAGTGGTGTATTTTACAGGGGAAATGTAGAGGTTGAGAAACACAGCATGTCTAAGAGAGAAACTGGAAAGAAAGAAAGGCTGTAGTGTCTGGCACTCACTCACTTGGCCAGAGAAACTCAGTGAAATTTTGGATCGTTTCTGATTTCACTTTATTCCAGGTCTTGTTTGATGGCTTTGTGCAAATTTAATAGTGCTAGTTTGAAGTTCTTCTGCCAAAATATTGTGGTTTTCATCTTCTAATGAATATAGCTGATTTTAAATAATTTAACTGCGGCAGATTAGAGGATAGTACATTGCTTGTGTACTGGGGATACCCTAATTAAGCATTTTTAGCAGAAGCAGGAAGCAACTCAGGTTATCTTGTGGTTTGGATTGTTGGCGGTTCCAAAAGAGAGGGGTAAGTGGAGCTGTGAGCTGGCTTTAAAAGAAAAACAGCTGCTCACCTTAAATGATCCATATTACTTTGGGTCTTGTTAACAAAGAAAGCAAGTGTTGATTAGTTTTAAATTTCAACTTCTCTGGGATCAATACAACTGGATAAGATACAATAGCCAAAAAATCAGAAGTGGCAGAATTGACTCTGATGATAAGTGGTTTGGAATTCTATAGTTGAATGTTATGAATGCTCTGAACACTATTGCTGTGGACAATTGGGTAAACCAGACCTGTTTAACTATGAACCATATTTATTAACTTCCTGGGTATCTGCTCGTCTGTTTAGAGAGAAATTGATCGTGATTATCTGTTTGGTGTCAGATTACTTTTATCAGTCATGTATAGCAAGTTTTTCTTCATCCAGACACATGCAATTATGACAAAGTCTGCTTTTCTTATGAAGGTGTGTGTCTATTGGCTTGGTGCTTTCAAGCACCAAGGAATTATTCTTTACAGCATTACTTAAATGACAACATGTTTTAAATGTTTGATAGTGGAGGAAGTAAATGGTTATTAAATATATATATGTATAGATAGCATTTTAGATTTATTACTCTTATAAAATCACCTAGATAAAACTTTGTATTCTTTCAAAAATAAAACAATAGAATGTTTTTTAGTTGCTAAATGTTTTTTAGTTGCAGTTGACAGTTCTAACCCTCAGCTAAGAGATAGTTCAAAGGGCTGGAGTCCATGTTTAGAGTGTGAGAACCCAGAATCTCTAAGCATGGTTCTCCCAAGCCACACTGGGTGCAAACCCCAGGCTCAATCTAAGAGTAGTCCCAACACCTCTGAGGATAGCACCAAAATAAACAAAAATCAAAGTAAAATAAAATCCTAAAAAATGTGTTCAGAGGACATTGTTATTCATTTTTTTGAGGGAATTAACAAATATTTGGTGACGAATCAGAAAGATATCTTGAAGTATCTGTTAAGTCTGTTGTATGTATGAGGGAAAAACGCTGCTGCTTCCTTTTTTGTTTGTTTGATTTTGGGTCCAAATCCGCCAGTACCTCAAGGTTTATTCCTGGCTTTATGATCAGGGATCATTCTTAATGGGGCTCAAGGAAAATAAATGAGGAACCAGAGATTGAGCCCAGGTTGGCTGCAAAGCAAGCAAGGCAAGCATCCTACATGTTGTACTATACTTTATCCTTGAAAAAAAAATGATTCATTTTTATTTTTATTTTATTTTATTTTTTTTGGTAACACCCAGAGGTGCTCAGGGCTTACTCTTGGCTCTGTGCTCAGGTGCCAGGGATTGGACCAGGTTGGCCTGTGCATGTCAAACACTCACCCCATTGTGCTAGCACTTCGGCCCTGAAAAATGCTTCTTTTATAATTCTTCAGAATGGAATATAATTTAGAGGTAGAGCATATGCTTTGCACATATAAAGCCTTAGGTTTGGTCACTGTTCTGCAAAACAAAAATAAATGAAGGGAAGCTTGTATGAAAACAGCTATAGATTCATGGATTCATTTTTGAATGCAATTTTTAGTGACACAGCATCAATATTATAAATACTACTTGTTCATTATACAAAATAGAAATTTAATTTGAGTAAGAAATTACAGTTACATCATCCAAAGACTAAATCTTTAAATTTGTGATTATTTATTATATACCTTCCAGTTCAATGCACATTTAAGTTTTTAGCCAAAAATGGTATCAAAAGTTATGCTATGTTAGCCTGACGTTAGCTTGATTTTAAAATTCCACAATATTTTAACACATTTTTTTATTTTTATTTTTTTACATAGTTATATTTATTTACATGAAGTGAAAACATCTTGCCCAAAATCATCAATACAATTTTATTAACACATTTTTTCTCAATAAAAATTTGTCATTAATATGATGGCTGCATTAATTTTTCACTAAATAGTTATGCCATAATTTTTTTAATCTACTGGCATGCTGGCAGCTATGCTCAAAAGGGATGGAAATTTCAGAATTGTTTAGCAAGAGTGTAGTGGCCAACAATCCCAACTGGATAGACAAATTCTGGTATGTCTATCTAGTTTAATACTTAAACTTGCCTATTAATAACATTTTTGAGCCCTTGTTAAAATCTGCTGTTGGATACATTCCTAAAGTTGAATTTCAGTATTAATGGTATAGTTTTTTTTTAATGTGTTTTGGCATACCTTAGATTAGTTTTATGAAATGAAAACATCTGTTACCATAAAGGATAATTTTTTGGATTCTTCTCATTGTTTGACTACTCTTTAGAATATCAACAGCTCTTATTTAACATGCCAATGTGTGTCTTGGATGGCCATTATAGGTCATCTAGGAAATAAAATAGCCCATCTGAGACTCACATTTTCTAGAGGTTGACCTTTATGTAAACCAAAGAGAAAAATAGTCGTGAGTAAATTCTTGCTAACTGTAATGAAATTTAATATTAAAGTCAGATCTTATTTCTTCTTCTGCATCATCTGCTTCACAGGATAACTGTTAACTTATGGAATTCTCAAGACCATTTAATTGTATTTTCTCTTTTGCCAGAATCTTTTGCTTGACATATATTTCTTTTTCATAAACTTTTGCATTATTTTCACAGATTTTTGTTTTTTGATATTTATCTGACTTTGTCTATGTCAAATTGTGTATCTAAGCAACGTTGCATGCTTTTTGGTTTTGTTGTCTAGATTGTGGGGCACTTTTGCCTGTGTTCAGAGTTGTTCTTGGCTCTGTGCTCAAGAGGACCTCTATAGGTGCTCAGGGGACCATATACAGTACTAGGGAGCAAACTAGGTTGTGACTCTACTGCTTCATGCCTGATGTGTACATTGTCCCTTTATCTTCCTGTCCCCAGGAAATGAAGAAATCCAGAAGTAAAAATGACTGTTGTAAGCTATTTTTTGTCTGTTGTTTTGTTGGGACTTTTTTTATTTTTATGCTACTGTGGACATTATATAGATATATTATAATTTGACTAGTATTTGACATTGCTTTATGAATATCTTCTCATATTGGCATATTTTATCTTGGATAATTGGCATATTATTCTTGAAGTTTATGGTAGTTATATGTTTTAAATATTTAGCATTGATCCAAATATGTGATTTTTTTTCTCTTATTCTATATACTGGCTATACAAGAAAGTAAAGAGTAAAGCCAAGCTTTAAATGATAAAAAGTTAAAATGATAATAAAACACATTTAAAGTTATTTTTTTTGAGGGGGTTCACACCCAGCAGTGCTCAGGGGTTACTCCTGGTTCTGTGCTCAGAAATTGCTCAGGGTACCATATGGAATGCCGGGATTTGAACTGGGGTCTGTCCCGTGTTGGCCGTGTGCAAGGCAAATACCTTATTGCTGTGCTATGGCTCCGGCCAATTTAAAGTTATTTAAAGACTATTCTGTGATTACTTTGAAGATAGATTAGAGATGACAAGAGTGTTTAAATATGTAAATATTTCATATAGTATGTAGTTCATATTAGACAGCTGCTCAGATATGGAAAACTTGTCATGTTGTTCAAAGCAAAAGTGACTTCACAAATTACTTTGTTTCAAATAACTTGCTAATATGTGTTATAGTTATATTTATATATCAAAATCTATTATGGTACCCAACCGATACTGAAATGCAAAATACTCTCAAATTTATCATTGTTAATTATATTATTATAACATGTATACATAGACACTTCCATTTTTAAATTATGGTTAATCATTTTATAGTAAACTAAGTTTTTCAACCTGTTTCATTGTACTCGGAAAAAATGTTCAAGTATTGAATTCTATCAAAGTATGTGTTAAGATATCTTTAAGATAAACAAATTCAACTTCTGGGGACTGGAGTGGTGGCACAAGCATCTGCCTTGCACACGCTAACCTAGGATGGACCGAGGTTTGACCCCCGACATTCCATGTGGCCCCCCCCAAGCCAGGAGCGATTTCTGAGTGCATAGCCAGGAGTAACCTCTGAGGGTCACCGAGTGTGGCCCCAAAACAAAACAAAAACCATTCATCTTCTCACTTCCTAATTCATGTCTGATTCTACATCTATACTGTTTAAGAAAGCACACACTGTTATCTAGAAATCATCTTTTCAAAAGTCTGAAGGAAAATGCTTTCATTTGGCTGGTCCGATGGCAGTAGTTTATCAGAACTTATTAACGCTAGTATCACAAAAGTTGGTATATAACGCCCCCCACCCCCACTGCTCAATTTGACTGGCTTAAAAAAAAAAAAAAGAAAATGTTTTCATTTTGGGTGGATGCAGTGAAAGAAGTAACCCTTGATTTCAGGGTGCCCAGATAATTGTCTAGCTAAATTTGGTGATCATTAAAATAATACTTTTATAAATTTATTTCCTGTGCTTTTTCAATGATAATACAGACTATGAAAGTTGTTCAAGATTCTCAAATGTTTTATTCTTAGGATCTCTTAAGATTTTAAACATTAAAATATTACAATATTTAGAGACACATTGTGCATTCAAATTTAAGTGAGAAATTAAAATATATACACTAATAATTTATTAAATAATAATAAGTCTGCTTGCAGTTATCATAAATAACATTTAAATAAAGAGAACTTCATTTCGTAAGGCTTAGAAAACTTAGCTAGGAGGGTGGCATGTTCTATACTTTTGCATACTTGTTAAATATTTGACTTGTTAGAAAGTATTCTTGTATTTTCTTCTGTGTTCAGTCTGTTGTAACATCACAGGTTGTCTCTGGAAAAGTTTACTATGTGCACATGAAAGGAGGAGCCAATGAGAGAAGAAAAAAACAAAAATAGGGTAGTGGAGATCTTTTTTTTTTTAATAAAAATCTTTATTTAAGCACCATAATTACAAGCATGTTGTAGTTGGGTTTCAGTTATAAACAGAATACTCCACTTCACCAGTGCAACATTCCCACCACCAATGACCCCCTTTCCCACCTCTACCTGTATTTGCGACAGGCATTTCGTCAGAAGTGATGAAGTCATAAAATTTTCCTATACTTGGATGTACATGGAATCTATTATGTTATGTGAATTAAGTCAGAGGGAGAGAGATAGACACAGAATAGTCTCACTCATCTGTGGGTTTTAAGAAAAATT
Source organism: Suncus etruscus (assembly GCF_024139225.1). NCBI lineage: Eukaryota > Metazoa > Chordata > Mammalia > Eulipotyphla > Soricidae > Suncus > Suncus etruscus. The sequence continues at coordinate 57,925,594 of NC_064850.1, forward strand.
ACAGACATTACTGTAATAAGAGACAATAGAGTTAAGGAATGGAAGGGCTCACAATTTGAAGATCTTTTTTTGTTTATTTCTTTTTGTGGGAGCCGAGTTTAATTTCTAACATCACATAACCTCTTGAACACCACCAGGAGTGACCTCTGAGCATCACATATGGAGTAGTTTCTCTGCAACCACCTGGTATGTCCTTAAGCCAAAGGCAAAAAACAAAACAAAATAAAATAGAAGAAAAATTATAAATCAGAATCACTATAAAGTTATTTGTCACTTCCTGGTCTCCTTAAGAAGGTGTTAAGGGCTTCCAAGAGTTTACTTTGTGAATCACTGATTTTAAACTACTGGCTTATAAAAATATAGGTCCCTTTACCCATCTTTATTATGGAATAAGAACCTTGATGGGTTCCTTCACTGTAAGGTAGTGTCATAATCTTGTAGACTGGGACTTTAAAATAGTTTATATATTTAGTTTAATATGTTTATATAGAAATGAGAAAGATGTCTATTTCATGGTGGTTTTTTTTCTTTCTAAGGATTGGTTTCCAAGGTACTTAGAACCCAGTGGATTTTAAGTTTACTGATAAAGAGCTCTTTGTGGGCAAGCAAAGTGGAGAAACTGACTCCACATTGTGGTAAATTCAAAAACCAAATGAGTGGTTGGAAGATATGGTTGACACCCATAGAGATGAAGAAGTTTATGCAGCATGCCTTCAGAGTCTTCTTTCTGAACCGATATTCTGTAGTCTCTCACAGTAGAATTTATATTTTCTTTCTCTAAATGATGTAATTGAACCTCTAATTTTTGACTTCTTGTATTTTCTTTTTTTTGGGGGGGTCACACCCGTTTGATACTCAGGGGTTACTCCTGGCTAAGCTCTCAAAAATTGCCCCTGGTTTGGAGGACCATATGGGACGCTGGGGGATCGAATCGCAGTCTTTCCTTGGCTAGTGCTTGCAAGGCAGACACCTTACCTCTAGTGCCACCTCTCCTGCCCCTCCTTGTATTTTTTTGGGGGGGCCACACCCGGCAGTGCTCAGGGGTTACTCCTGGCTGTCTGCTCAGAAATAGCTCCTGGCAGGCACGGGGGACCATATGGGACACCGGGATTCGAACCAACCACATTTGGTCCTGGATCGGCTGCTTGCAAGGCAAACACCGCTGTGCTATCTCTCCGGGTCCCCCTCCTTGTATTTTTTAAATGCATTTTACATTATAATAAACCCCCTAAACTGATTTCCCTATTGGAATAAAATTTGGAGCATTAATAAGAGTCTAAGATCTTTACTATTTTTACTATTACTTTACTTTAATAGGATCTTTACTATGAAATTTTTCTCTCCACTCAAAATTATTCTGTACTAATGTTTTTACTGACACCGCTCTATTAATTCTAGTTAAAATTGCTTTTCTATTTTGGAGTGGAGAGGCAGGTTGGGCCACAACCTGCTGACTCAGGGCTTACTTCTGGCTCTGTGCTCAGGTGACCATATTAAGTGTGGGGAATCAAACTGGGTTTGGTCATATCAAATCAAGCACTCGAACTCTTGTAACTTTGACTCTACAATTACTGATGGTTGCTTATGAGTTGACTCTGTCAAAATTTCTTATTATTGATTGTGTAGATCTTTTCTTCTTTCTATAATTTATTACTTTGACTATGTAAGCAATAGCTATTTTATGCATGCTTGTTATCTAACTAAAATGTTATTTTTTTAAAGAAATTTTATTTTTTCTTGAGGTTACAAAAATGTAAACATATAAAACTTTTAGAGGTACATTTTTTTCCCTTTTCACACAATATTAAGGAGAGGCACAATGTTATCATGCCAGGCTTGTCACCAAAATGGTAATTTCCCTCTGTGAAGATCCAGAATTAGGACCCATTCAGTCTATTCCCCAATTTAATCCCTTGGTAACCACAGTTCTGTGATCAATTCTAAGGGTTTCTTTTCTTTTTTTATTGAATATTCTCTCTTTTGTTTCTGTATATACCACAAATAGTTAGATCATTCAGTATATTTGCTTATTTGCTTTTCTTCTTCTGATCTATTTTTCTTTTTTAAATTTTTAATTATGAGAACAATGATGCAAAGGAAGAGGACAAGGTAAAGTTACCATTGAACGACAATCACCAATAAACAGAGTTCTCAGAAGAAATCCCGTTGCTGACACCTTATTTTTGAACATACAGCTAAGGAACATTAAGAAGAAATAAAACAGAACCCATGTACAACTACTTTGTCCCTCAAGTCTCCAGATGTATATTATAACATTTCTTAGTGGTACACAAAGCAATTTAAAGCCATGATATTTGTGTAACTCCTTAAACATTGAAAGCATAGTATTTTTACATTTCCATGCATATGCATATTAGTTTATGTTAACCTCAAAAGTTTAAATAGGTTTTTTTGTTTAAGGTTTAGAGTCAAAGGAGCAAAGTAAAAATGGTGTTAGAGTGGCAATTATTGTTTGCATAGGCCCACCAAAATATGGGTGACATGGAAAGGAAAAGCCTTGGCCTAAATACAAGGAGACCCTAACCCTGAAGTTTCCTGGCATAAGACCAGCTCTAGGCTCCGGCAAAATAGTTGTCTAATCCAAGTCCTTGTTGTAGTGCCAATACAGTTTTATTTTTCGAACAGTTTCTGTTGTTGGCAAAAGATCCTGGAATCTGCATATCCTACATTGAAATCAGGCTGGTGTCGAGCATCCTCTAGTTTCACCTCATAATTAAAGGGCAATGCAGAGAGCCCTGTCCAGTAAGCAGGACATTATTGTTGTTAAGTCTTCTCAGTGTTAAGGGAAGTCTCTTTTGAGTAGGTCGATTTCAGTAGGTAGGGTCTTCCCTGGTAGAGGATTGCTTCCAGGTGACATTATAGACAATGTTGGATGTTTTGTAAGTGGCTTCCCTAGTTCAGGGGTGAATGGAGAATGCCCATTCTTCTGAGGCCTGCAACAGGTCATTATGCCAATGTTCAGGGTGTAAGGTCCAATTGCACTACAAGTCCCGCACCCCGACCCTAGGCCTGGTTAAAAAGGCCTTTGGCACAACGGTGGTCTGCCGAAACCCATGCTGGCAGAGACTCCCAGCTCCCAGGAAGGAAGGAGATCCTTCCCAAGCCAGAAGTGATCTATTTTTCTTAGCATAACCCCGTCCACTGGTACCCATGGTGTAGCAAAAGTTAAGGCTTCATTTTTTCCTAATAGTTGAGTATTATTAGAGGTGAGAAAGAGAGAGTATACATCACAATTTTGCTTGCTTTTTTGGGGGGGGATCTCCCAAGTGGTGCCTAAGGGCCTCCTTAGTGATTCTCTAAGAACCCAGGCAGGGGTTCCATGCATTGGCCAGAGGATGTAGTACTGCTTGGGCTCCGAGGTACTGAGAGGTAAGTGGGCCACCTTGGTGATCTTCTTGGGCTATACCTGCCAGTCTGAGGGAATCTTTGAGACTACACCTGCATTTGGTGCCCGTGTCTGAACCCAGATCAGTCACATGCTAGGTCTGAATATCTGTACTATCTCCCAGCTGTTATGTGACAAGATCTTTATCTTCTCATCTATTGTTGGCATATTTCATTGTTTCCATACTTTGACTATGTTAGATAACATTATGAAGAACACAGACATGCATAGGTTTTTTTTGAATGAATTATTGTCATCTTTGACTAGATACTACATAGTGAATTTCTGAATCATGTGGAAGCTCATTGTTTGAGGTTTTTTTTTTTTTTTTAGATTTTGAGAAGTGTCATTGTGTTTTCTATTGAATCCGGTTTCACTTGAATATACTTTAATCAACCATATGCGAGAGGTTAGAATCTTTTTTCCACCTATTGCATCATCACTTCTTTCCTGTCTTTTTGATAACAGCTCACTAATAGGTATAATGTACTATCTCATTGCCATGTCACTTTATATTTATACCTGATGATAAACAACAATGAGCATTTTTTTGTTTGTTTTTGGGTCACACCTGGCAGCGCTTAGGGATGACTCCTTGCTCTGTGCTCTGAAATCGCTTCTGGCAGGCTCAGGGGACCATATGGGATGCCAGAATCAAACTGGGGTCCATCCTGTGTTGGCTGCATGCACAGCAAATGCCCTACTACTGTGCTATCACTTTGGCCCCAACAATGAGCAACGTTTGTGTGCAATTGTCTGTCTTCTTTAGGGATATATCTTTATTGACTAGTTTTTGAATTGAACAGCTGGTGTTTTTATTGCTGAGCTTTATGAGTGTTTGTATATTTTGCATATTCACCATTTGTCAGATGTATGATATACAGATATCTTCTTTCAATAAACAGAATATTTATTCAATTTTGAGAGAAACTTTTTTCAGTGTATAGAGCTTTTTATTTTGATATTTTCCCATCTGTTTACTTTTATTTTTCTTTATTAATAGAATCAAGACATTGAAGGCAGCACTGAAGTCAGTATAATGGAGTATTCTACTTTTGCTTTTTTCTTCAATGTATTTTATAATTCTGGGGGTCTAACATCAATCTAGTCTTTATTTATTTACTGTTGATGTACTATAAGTTGGACTTGGACACGCCTCTTGGATAAACCCACTGTAATGAAAATTGAACCTGGACATACCCCTTGGAAATGCTCCCATGTCATACCAGGTATATAAAGAAAAAGTTTGACTCTATGTGTGTATGTGAGATCCAAGATAGTGACCAGAGAAGCCTTTTGGTCTGTGGTGTGTGTGTGTGTGTGTGTGTGTGTGTGTGTGTGTGTGTGTGTATGTGTGTGTGGCAGAGATAAAGCATCAGAAAGATACTGCCTGCTTTGTATCTATCCCCTATTTTTTTCTCTTGAACTCAGGCCTCTCCTGGCTACCTCTGGCAAGTGAACTCCCTCCCTCCCTCCCTTTCTCTCTCGCTCTCTCTCTCCCTCCCTTTCTCTCTCTCTCTCTCTTTGGATATTTTGTTTCTATTTCTCTTGCTATAATTCACCTTCATTTATTTTTTGTATAAGGCATGTCATAGGTCCACTTCATTCCTTTGTCTATGACTGTCCAGTTTTACCAAAACTATTTGTTGAAGAATTTTACTTTCTCCATTTTATATTCTTCAGCATATTTGTCATTTGTGAAGATTTGTTTCTGGGCTTTCAGTTCTATTCCATTGGTCTATGTGCCTGCTTTTTTTCCAATCCCAATTATTTTATTTTGTGTCATTCTATAGCTAGTTTAATGCCAGGTACTGACACTTTTCTTGCTTTTCCCTTCAGGATTCTTTTGGACATTGTGTGTGTGTAGCTTCAGGGCATATTTTAGTATTGTTTGTCCTATTTCCTTGAAGAATTTGTGATTATGTGATTGCATTAAACTATTTTAATACTTAGGCTAGGTGTGATTATTTGAACAATGTTAAATCTTCCAATCCATAAGAATTAAATATTTTTACATAAAAAGCTAAAACAATTGGGAGCCAGAGCAATAGCACAATGGGTAAGGCATTTGCCTTGCATGCTACTGACCTGGGTTCGACCCTGGCATACCTTTAGACCCACCCAGACTGCCAGGAATTATTTCTGAGTTCAGATCTAAGTATAACTCCTAAGCATAGACAGGTATGGCCACAAAACCCAAAAATAACTAAAACAATTTAAAAATTAAGTAAAGAAAACATCTTTTATGGATGAATTTATGAATGATATGTTTAACAATACACTATCCTTATTTTAGTTTTTAACTATTCTTGTGTCAGTGAAAGCATCTTCCAAAGTGATTAAAATTAGAATAAATTCAGTTTTCTTCTACATATAATTGATACAGGAAGTATATTCCCACATTCATATAGCAATTAAATGGTTGATTAAGATGTTAGTTTAAGAGGAAAAGTTTAATTTTTCTGGTGTATGTTTTTCTTTTACCATAAAAGAAATATCTTTTAAAAGCTAGAGTGCTAGTATTTATTGCTTTTACTGGACAAAATTCTGAGGCACAGTTCAGGTATTATGTGCGATGTAATGTGTGTTAATATAGGTTACCATTACCATCTGGACAGTAAAATAGGACTTCCTCTTGAGGAAAAGTGAGTCAACCTCTAAACTAGCCATATGAATTTTCTTCTTATAGCATTTATTTAATTATGATATCGAACAGAAATTTTGTTCTTTGGCTGTTTTAAAAATACTTCAAAAAGTTGGCCCAAATGCTGTGAAGTTCCATGATTTCAGCAGTTTAAAGAAAGCCCTGAATGAATTGTAAGAAGTTGGAAATTGATCATGGTTTCTGTGTGTGCTGGCTCCCATTACTTAGAAAAAAAATTCTGCCTCTCTTTGCCTTGCCAGCTCCTCTGAGCATTTGGTTTTTAATCTCTTTTTAACCCTGGACTATGTAAGACTTCACTCTCCAGGGTTTCTCATTGATCAAAGGCATCAACATGTTTTTTCCTCAGATACTAATGCTCTCTGAAACAGACAACCTCCACCTGAGTATATGCACTTTCTCCGTGTTTTATTGTATATTTCTTTTGCTCTCTGGTGTGCCACTTACTGCCCTATCCCCAGCATCACAGCTTCAATCCATCCCTATTTGTATTTGTTAAAGGAAGAAGACTCCTCTGTGTTAGGTTAAGATAAACCCCATTTTTAAGGTAATTAAAAAAGGAGTAATATAGTTGTTTGAGATGTTTTTGTTGTTTTAAATAATCATTCTGATGTCTCAATATGAACTGGCCAAATTTTATATATAATGACCTTTACAACCTATCCTAGTAATTACATGTCATTAGATATTATTCTTATACTTCTGGGGATTGCTAAATTCAGTGATATTTTAGGTTACTTTTAATACAGCAAACCTATTAAGTGTAGAGAAATATTTTTTAAGATACCATGATGCAAAAAAAAAAAAAAGATACCATGATGGTTTGGTTTACACATTGGTGATTGGTTTTAATTTTAATGAACTATTATCTTGTCAACTCCAGATTAGACAGTTAAGAAAGAGAACACTGATTGCAGGAGACAGTAGTATGTGCAGTTGAACTTTTTTTTTTTATATCCTGAAAGGATTGTTCATTTTATATCTCAGAAGATGACTAAGGATTTTAAAGATTATATTTTCCCAGGAATAGAAAGAAAAATTGCTTTTAAAGAGCCACAGTAAAGGCAGGGTTATAAGAGTTTTCCTTGGAAATTTTTAGTGAGGAAAAGAACTCTAAGTTCTATCCTAAAGTTAATGATACATTTTCAAAATCATATTTTATATTAATACGGTATATATAAACAGTACTGGGGGAGCTGCTTTCTCTACTATTTTTTTTTGTCAAATTAAAGCATTTAGCATGGTAAGGTGTCCCCCTCCCCACCTTCCTTTTATTTGGGTCCTGAGCTTTATATGAGAATAAAGTGTTTATGTTAGGAAGGGAACTAGAATTGTCCCATAAACACTGAATGGTTCAAAACACAAAAATACTGTACAATTTTCCTTAAGATATATCCAAATTTATAAATTTTATTAAAGTATAGATATAGTTCTAAAAAATCCACTCTTTATTTTCAATCTAGATAACACCAAGAACATCCTAGATGATAATAGCAAGTATTTGTTTCTGGGGGAACAAAGGCTATTTATTGTTTATTCATAAATAATTCAATTGTTTCAACAAACTCCTATGTAGTGAGAGTCTAGTATCTGCCATTCTAGAGACTTACCTCTTGTATTGCAAGATTTTGTGTGAGTTACGCAATCCCTAAATTTTTTTGGTTCACTTGCAGGGAGTTATTGTGTAAAGAGAGAAAGACACTCACTTGTCAGTAATTTCAGCTAGCAATAAATATTATGCTAAAAACAAAGCAAGGTAATGGGATAGAGACCGACTGGAGATGCTATATTTAAAAGGACATTGAAGTAACATTGCTGCCTCATCTTATACAAGGCTTGGAAGTACATCTTAAGAGACTTGACATTTAAATCCTTTTTGAGACATCACTTCATTGTGATATTGAGGAGAGTATTATCTGGGTGGCTTGATGTTCCCTCCTGTTTTCTGGGTGCATCCCAGTTTTTATTTCTGACATCCTAGAGAGAGGTGTGCATGAGGTTCTTTGGTGTCTGAGCTGTCCTAGTTGTCCCAGGAAGAGTGAATTTAAATGTGATGTGGGGATCTTGCAGGAGGAGGGTATCCTGTCAATGTATATGAATTGACCCTGAACTACTGAAAAGGGCTTCAACCTTCTGCAACCTAGAAGTCCTTAGACCAGGAAGGAATGAATGCACATTAATGATTATTTCATATTAGGAATGCTTGTGGATTTTTTTTTTATTTTGTTTTGTTTAGGTCCTACTCTGTGGTGTTCCTGGCTCTAAACTCAGGGATCATTCCTTGGGGAACCATATGTAAGGGATCAAATTGGGGTCAGCTACATGCAAAGGAACCATAAGAAGATAATCTTCATCATCTACTGGTCTTTGTTTGAGGGAAGGTTGAAAGCTGTATGGTGCTGTTCTATGGTTAGAAATATGTAGTAGGAACTTAACCTGCTCATATAATTTATCCTGTGCTCCCATTAGTTTCCCTATACACTTTTTTTGCTTAAAGTTACTGTTTTCCAGAACCTTTAGCCAACTTTAAATGAAAGTTGCCTGTACTAAAATCAATCCGCTTCACTGTCTCCTGAGAATCAGCTGTTAAACATTTAGCAGCCCACCTCCAGCATTAAGAGTTGGGTATTTTACAAATTCATTTTTAGTTATTTTCCAATTTATACTCCCATTCCATAACATGTAAGCATTCATGTTGCACTGTTTTCTTAGCATTTATCTTGAGTTTAATTATAGCCTTACTGGGGATTATGCGATAGAATCTCATTCTGAGTTTAATTGGCATTTGGGAAAAAATTTGAATTCTTTCGGATGAGCTTGCTACCTGCATTTAGAAACCCATACATAACCTTTGAGGGAAGATGCTTTTCAGTGGAGACAGGAACATTTGAAAAATGACTAGGGACTTGTGCAATAGCTGACATGCCTGAAATTAGAGGAAGGGAAATGCTTTTTAAGTTAAGTGGAGTTTCTTTCAGTTAGAGATTTTGGAAAGTTTATTTGAAATTTTCTGTTTATTTTCCTCAGTAATTCCTGGATTAATTTTGATATCAAATGAAATCTACTAATGTCTATAAATAAAGAATGATATTGTATGGTGTCAATATAAAAGATTAATTTTCTTTTGACTCCATCTTGTGTGGTCCAGTGGGATGACATATCGCACCAACAATAAGGAACTATTAGTTCTAACTCACATCAGCTTCTTCATATTTTGTGTGTGTGTGTGTGTGTGTGTGTGTGTGTGTGTGTGTGTGTGTGTGTGTGTGTGTGTGTGTATGGAGGGGCCTTTAAGCCTTTATTGCTGCTGCAAGCAGCCTTCTGACTGGTGATTTGTGGTGATTGCTCTAACTGCTTTAGCTTTATCTAAGTTATATGTTCTTCCACACTAGGCAGCTGACTGATGATGGCAGAACCTAAAATAACTCAGTCATTTGGATTTGAAAAGTTAAAAACTCTTTTCTATTGAAACAACATTTTCTATGATGTTTAAGAATGATTTATTTATCCAGTTGAATGGGGCATGGGAAATACTTTCATGTTACATCTTCGATGACTTTGTTTTTAATTTAGTAATGGAAAGTAAATAAGTGAATATATAATAACCCACATTTTCAGACAAGAGACACATTTAATGACACTGGAAATATGCCATTCAAGAAACAAATTGAATGTGACATTGGTATGAAAAGTGGACAAGGATGGAAAAATGAGTAGCAAACCATAATAAATTAATAAAAAGTTACTGGTGGAAAATGTGTAAAGAACTGTATGTAGTAATTCCCCATCTTTTTACCTTTTTTCTTTTTTTTTATCATCTTTAATTTATCTTTTGTCCTAAAATACTTTGCTAATCACATGTTGTATAAGTAAAATGGCCTAGGTTTAAAAACAAACACATTCTGTTGAATTGTCTGTGTAGTCTTTGCAAACATGTATTTAAGAAAATAAACAATTATATACATGGAATTCCTAAGGGATTTCAAAGTAGATAGGATGTGTCAGTGGTGTAAATCTGGAAATCATTTAGGATGTTATTGATATAAAAATGTTAGAAGGGGATTAGGATAAAGGGTGGGGCTGAAATCTTAATACCTGATTAAATTGCTGTTTCTCTCTCTCTTTCCTTCTGAGCTCTAAACTGATCAATCAGTCTTGAATTTTCCCCGTCAGTGAAGTAATATTCATAAGATACTGATTTTTCTTCCCCTGCAGGAAGGTGACTTCGTTTAAAATAACCTTATGTTAATAATCTTTTTTCATCCTCTTTTTGACTATAAAAAACCTCCATGTTCTACAAAACCCACGCATAGCCCTTCTTGTGGGATGAAATGATTTAATAAAATAAATGAGGTCTCTAGATAAATTTTGGTGAATTTTATTTTCTTAAACAATGAAGAGTAAAAAGATATGGAGGTGTAGCTTTGAGTTGGAGTCTGAGGAGAGATGAAACTGGTAGGCAACAGGGTTCTTGAGCTGCCTGTCATTCCGTGTCTTTCCCATTATGTCAATTTGCCTTTGTGCTCTGGATCCCATTCATGCTTTTTTATCTGCTTCCTCTCTCTTCTGAACTTTTCTCAAATGATTTTTTTCTGTGTCATTAGCTCATTTTTTAGTCATGATGCTATTTTTTTAAATTTTTTTTTTGTTTTGTTTTGTTTTTGGGCCACACGTGGCGGTGCTCAGTGGTTTCTCCTGGCTATCTGCTCAGAAATAGCTCCTGGCGGGCATAGGGGACAATATGGGACTTCGGGATTCAAACCAACCACCTCAGGTCCTGGATCAGCTGCTTGCAAGGCAAACGCCGCTGTGCTATCTCTCTGGCCTTAAATAATTTTTATTGTGACCAAAGTGACTTTCAATTCTTTCACAGTAATATGTAAGGTACATAGTGACAATGAATCAGGGGCATTCCCACCACCAGTGCTGTCCTCCCTCTATTCCTGTCCCCAGCATGCATCCCATATCTCCCTCCTTTGCGCCCCCCCCCCCGGAATTCTAGTGTAACTGGTGCCCTCTTGTACAGCTTGTTGTAGAATAGGTATCGATTCTGTTGTCATTGACTTTGGGTTTGATGTTTAAATCTGATCATTTCTTATTTCCACTCAATGTTCATATGACTTTTTGGTTCTGGTACTATCCATTTCCCCCCCTCAATTTATGAAATATAACAAGATAATTCAAGTTATGTGGTTCTATTGGGAAAAAAAGAAAAGAAAAAGGAAAAGAAAAACTGGGAGGAGTCTGTCTAGAGGTTATAAATATCAATTTAAAAGAAGAAAGGGAAAAAGAAAAGAAAGATAAAAAAATAGAATTGACAAAAAACCATCAACAACAACAACAACAACAACTCCCCCGAGAAAAATAAAACCAGCAACTGCATAAAACAAACAAAAATCAAAATACAAAAAAAAAAGAAATCAAAATACCAAAACCAGCAACTATAAAAAACAACAAAAAGAATGGTTTGTGTCTTTCTTTCTTTCTTTCTTTCTTTCTTTCTTTCTTTCTTTCTTTCTTCTTCTTTCTCTTTCTTTCTTTCTTTCTTTTCTTTTCTTTTCTTTTTCTTTCTTTCTTTCTTTTTCTTTTCTTTCTTTCTATCTTTCTTTCTTTTCTTTCTTTTTCTTCTTTCTTTCTTTCTTCTTTCTTTCTTTCTTTTCTTTCTCTCTTTCTTCTTTCTTTCTTTCCTTTCTTTCTTTCTTTCTTTCTTTCTTCTTTCTTTCTTTCTTTCTTTCTTTCTTCTTTCTTTCCTTTCTTCCTTCTTCTTCTTCTTCTTCCTTCTTCCTTCCTTCCTTCCTTCCTTTCTTTCTTTCTTTTTCTTTCTCTTCTTCTTTCTTTCTTTTCTTTCTTTTTCTCTTTTCTTTCTTTCTTTCTTTCTTTCTTCTTTCTTTCTTTCTTTCTTTCTTCTTTCTTTTCTTTCTTTCTTTCTTTCTTTCTTTTTCTTTCTTTCTTTTTTCTTCCTTCCTTCCTCCCTCCCTCTTTCTTTCTTTCTTTCTCTCTCTCTCTTCTTTCTTTCTCTCTCTTTCTTTCTTTCTTTCTTTCTTTCTTTCTTTCTTCTCTTTTCTTTCTTTCTTTCTTTCTTTCTTTCTTTTCTTTCTTTTTCTCTTCTTCTTTCTTTCTTTCTCTTCTTTCTTTCTTTCTTTTCTTTCTTTCTTTCTTTCTTTCTTTCTTTCTTTCTTTCTTTCTTTCTTTCTTTCTTTCTTTCTTCTCTTTCTTTCTTTTCTTTTCTTCTTTCTTTCTTTCTTTTCTTTCCTTTCTTTCTTCTTTCTTTCTTCCTTCTCTTCTTTCTTTCTTTCTTTCTTTCTTTCTTCTTCTTTTTCTTTCTTTCTTTCTTTCTTTCTTTCTTTCTTTTCTTTCTTTCTTTTCTTCTTTCTTCTTTCTTTCTTTCTTTCTTTCTTTCTTCTTTCTTCCTTTCTTTCTTTCTCTTCCTTCCTTCTTCTTCTTTCCTTCCTTCCTTCCTTCCTTCCTTCCCTTTCCTTCCTTTCTTTCTTTCTTTCTTTCTTCTTTCTTTCTTTCTTTTTTCTATCTTTCTTTCTTTCTCTTTCTTTCTTTCTTTCTTTCTTTCTTCCTTCCTTCCTTCCTTCCTTCCTTCCTTCCTTCCTTCCTTCCTTCCTTCCTTCCTTCCTTCCTTCTTTCTTTCTTTCTTTTTTCTTTTCTTTCTTTTCTTTCTTTCTTTTCTTTCTTCTCTTTCTTTTCTTTCTTCTTTCTTTCTTTCTTTCTTTCTTTTTCTTTCTTTCTTCTTTCTTTCTTTCTTTCTTTCTTTCTTTCTTTCTTTTTTCTTTCTTTCTTTCTTTCTTTTTCTTTCTTTCTTTCTTCCTTCCTCCTTCTTCCTTCCTTCCTTCCTTCCTTCCTTCCTTCCTTCCTTCCTTCCTTCCTTTTTCCTTCCTTCCTTCCTTCCTTCCTTTCTTTCTTTCTTTCTTCTTTCTTTCTTTCTTTCTTTCTTCTTTCTTTTTTCTTTTCTTTTCTTTTTTGCAAAGGCACAGTAAGTATTGGGCAAATTAGAAAGGTGATTCCCTTGGCCTACAGACACCAGGTTTCTTTGCCCTTGAAACATACTGTCATGGGAACAACTACAGGCTCTGTACACTTATTTTCACACCCCCAAGGTCTTTTGATGATACCAGGAAACTTTCTGTTCAGTTGTGGATGATAAAATCAGGCCTCTGTAACTAGAGATCTTGGTATTTACATAGGTCAGAGGCCTGGGATAGAGTCTTTCTTTATAGTTCTAGAAGTTCTGTTCCATCACTGTTGTTGTTGTGGTCTTGCACAGATCTTAGTCCGAAGCCTTTCACTGTGGTTCCAGAAGATCTGCTCAGTTGCAGTTGTGAAAGTCAGACCTCTGGAATTAGAGATCTTGGTTATTGTACAAATCCTAGGCTAGGGTCTTTCTTATTGGTCCCAGGATAGGTTCTGCCCAATCATGGTTGTCAAAGTCAGTCTTCTGTAGTTAGTGATTTTTGGGTTTTGCACAGATTAAAGGACGACGGTGTCATCTGATTTCATCTTACCATTAGGTGATGAGTTAGGACAACCTGCACTTAGATCAGGTTGTTGCTGTTTCCTTGTTGTCAGGATGTCATATCAAAACTGGCACAGGTTGGTGCCTGAACAGCATTAGGAATTTCCCTGGGAGTTTTGGTTCCTGGTCCTGTTGCAGGGAATTGTGTCAGTTCTATGTCTGGGATCTAGAGTTTGGGATTGGATAGTCGCTGTCTGATCACATGGAGATTAAGTTGGGTCCACATGACACATGTTCAGAATGGGGGGCACCCCTGAATTATAAATGCATGAGTTTTTATCCCTAGTAGATAAGAGCTTGCTTCTATACATAAAATGTGACAAAAAAACCATCAACAACAACAACAACTCCCCCCAGAAAAATAAAACCAGCAACTGCATAAAACAAACAAAAATCAAAATACAAAAAACATCAAAATACCAAAACCAGCAACTATAAAAAACAACAACAAAAAACCAGCAACTATACAACTATACAACTATCTATCTATCCACCCATCCATCTATCATCTATCTATCTATCTATCTATCTATCTATCTATCTATCTATCTATCTATCTATCTATCTATCTATCCACCCATCCATCTATGATCTATCTATCTATCTATCTATCTATCTATCTATCTATCTATCTATCTATCTATCTATCTATCTATCTATCTATCTCTCTCTCTCTCTCTATCATCTATCTATCATCATCATCATCATCTTTCTATCTATCTATCTTCTATCATCTATCTATCTAAAAGATGAAGGAAATAAATAAAAATAACTTTTTGGAAAAAGTAATTAAAGAAAAAGTGATATAAGAGGATACCTTAAATTTGGGAATAAACAGACTAAAAGGTATTATTATAGAGGTATTAAACATATAAAGAAAATATAGGCTTCCCCATTAAGTCTTTTGAGATATTCTTGTGGGGGTGAAGTCCAGGTCATATGCTATTTTTAATCATGATTGAAGTCATGATATTATTTTTAAAAAATTAAAATTTTGCTACATAATTTTATATTAATTTCAAGTTTATATTAATTTCAAGTTTATATTTATAATATTCCATTTAACTGAACTGAGTGCACTTAATTCAAATTGGGTAAACATGTGCACCTTTGTTCATGATGAAGTCTTCTCAAATCCTCCTACTCTCATATCTACTTCCCTCTGGGTGAGGTTGAAGCTCTGCTTCTCAAGCTCCTGTGTGTGTCATGTGACTTGATCACTCTTTCACATGCCTTAGTTTCCTCTTCCCTTTGTAATTACAGTCAAGAATTTAGAGTAATTTGAATGCTTTTGACAAGCATAGCTTTAGTTAATCTTTTATTAATGTAATTAGCTTGGCTTAATTAAGGGTCAAACCTGTGGGGCTTCTCCAACTAGATAGAGAATAGAATAGCCATTCTATTCTCTGTGCTAGATGCTTTCCTTTTACTCAGGGTAATTCCAGTCCAGCATAGATAAATCCCAGCAGGACATTCTGACCTGGTTCTGTCCCCAGAACACACAAACAGATAAACTCAACTTTAGCTTCAAGGTCCTTATGTTTTTGATTTAATCTTTTTCAATGCAGTATCACAAAGACATTGCTTCTATCCTCTTTCGAGCTATGAAATGAAATTCTTAACCCCTGATATTCTTTTGCTAACACTAAAATCAAATAATTATCTTTAAAAAAAAAAACTCCTTGTAACTACTCATATGTCTGGTAAGCGAGTTAAACTTTAACCAAGGCATGAGGTTATACATTTCTCCTCTCCACAATATTAACATTCTTGTAAAAATAGATTTTTGACATTTAGAAATTTTAGTATGTTGAATTATTTACATGATAAGAGATAAACAAAAATGTTCTCCATTGAGTGGGAAAGAACTTGCACTGCTATAATAAAGGAGGGTGGATTGGCCTTTAAAATAGAGGTTGAGTTTAGTGATTAATCAGAAGAGCTTGGAGCTGAAGAAAAAGAAGTATATACAAGGTAAAGCTCAGGGGTTGGAGCAAATAGTAAGTACACATAATACATAGCTTACTTTGTCTGGGCTTTTCTTCTATCAGACAGATACCTATAACTATGTGAACCTGATCCAAATTTGGATACAGGTTTTCTTATTCAATGGGTAGAAAAACAAGTGTATGATTCTGATGAAATGCTCTTTCCTTCATGTTTCTTTCCTCTTCCAGTTCATTCTGAATCACATGATTGCCAAACCAGTTTTCTAAACCAAGCTTTTCATATCTTACTTTACAATACTTTAAGATGCTATAATGTTTTGTTGAGTAAGTAACATAACCCATATTTTAGCTACATCTGTTGGATTTCCCATTGTTTCTCCATGCATACTCTTACTCCAGACTGTTTCATGACTGTGTATTTTAAAATTCTAATAAAAATTAAATATTTGTTGTTTTTGTTTTTGTTTTTGGGTCACACCTGGTGGTACTCAGGGGTTACTGCTGACTTTGTCCTCCGAAATTGATCCTGGCAGGCTCAGGGGGACCATATGGGACGCTGGAATCCAACCAGGAGTTCATCCTGTGTTGGCCATGTGCAAGGCAACTGCCCTACCACTATGCTATTGCTCTGGGACTTGTGTGATGGTACAGTGAGGAGGGAGTTTGTTTTGCATGTGGCTGAACTGTACACTATCTCCAGCATCCCTTATGGTCCCCTAAGCACCACCAGAAGTGATCCCTAAGTGTGGAGACAGGGTAACCCCTGAGCATTTTTAGGTATGATCCAAAAACAAACAAAAATTAATATTTAAAAACTAAAAATAAGTTCCATTTCCATGGAACTCAGGTCTATTTAACATCAACATGATGATCAATTTTACCCTGTGGTGGATGATCTAGATATGAATCATGCACATTTAATACTTGAGTTGCAGTGGAACATTTTACAATTTTTGTCCAGAAATTTTCCTTGAGAAGTCCTTATTTTTTATTATAATATACCTCCATAGCATGAATATATAACTTGCCATTTCTAATGCTTTATCTTATGTAGTTTTAAAAATGCTTTGAAATATTAAACTGGTTAAGAAAAGAATCACTTGGAGTTTTAAAGTAGATATTTTGAGCTCTAATTCCAGGGTTTATAATTTAGCATGCAGAGGCTAGGACCTTGGAATTTACATTTCCAGGAAGCTCCTAAGTGATGCTGATATTGAGGATTTAGGAACCATACTGTGAATAGCTTATTCATCTATTAAGAGGTAGAGGAGATGATCTTCTTATGCACAAATGGAGGGCTCTGATACTCCATGGAGCACAATAGACTATTCTGTGGTCCTATTTCCAGTAATTGAAATCGCTGAGACTAAACATCTTCAGAGCTGTGATCAAACACCCTTACTGTTACATCCTATGGCTACTAGTCTTGTGCTTTGCATACTTTAATCAGGTAAAAAAACAAAATACAAGGACTACTTATAGGTTTGGTTTTGATACGTCAGTTCATGCATGAATTGACGTATCAAAACCAAACCTATAAGTAGTCCTTGTATTTTGTTTTACTGCACACTTGGAGGTTACAAAATGCCAGTCAGACTTAAGGATATCTTTGTGAATCAATAAAATTTATAAATTATATCAAATATCTACCTTAGAGTGCATGTGTGACAGAATGGGAAGCAAACCTGGAGTGCTTTATTTCTGAGCTTACAGAAACAGAATGGGCTGGTAGTTGTCAGGGTAGGGGAAGGGAGAGCAAAGGTACACACATGTAATTATAAGATGAATAGATGTAGCAAACAGCATGATGACACCATTAACAGTACTAAAGTTTCGAAAGTAACACATTTCTAAAGTTACCAATTCCTAAATTTCAAAAATTCCATCTTTGAAATTTCCATCTTTTTTTCTTTCTTCTTTTTTTGTTATTCTCATTATTCTTTTTTTATTTAAAAATTTAAAAATAATATTATTATTTAAGCACCATAATTACAAACATGTTTGTAGTTGGATTGAAACCCAATGGAAGTTAAAAAGTGTAACCTTCCTACTACCAGTGCCCACTATCACCTTCCTCCCCCACCCCTGCCTGTATTCCAGACAGGCATTCTATTTCTCTCACTCACTACCGTTGCCATGATAGTTGTCAGTGTAGCTATTTCTCTAACTGCACTCACTTACTTTGTGGTAAGCTTCACATCATAGGCTGGTTTTTCCAGTCTTCATCTCTTTTCTCTCTGGGTGTTATTACAAAATGTCTTATTTTGGGGCTGGAGAGATAGCATGGAGGTAAGGCGTTTGCCTTTCATGCAGGAGGTCATCGGTTCGAATCCCAGCGTCCCATATGGTCCCCCGTGCCTGCCAGGAGCAATTTCTGAGCATGAAGCCAGGAGTAACCCCTGAGCACTGCCGGGTGTGACCCAAAAACTACCAAAAACAAAACAAAACAAAAAAAACCCCAAAATGTCTTATTTTTCTTAAATCCCACAGATGAATGAGTCTGTTTCTATCTCTCTCCCTCTGACTTATTTCACTCAGCATAATAGTTTCTATGTCCATCTCTATGTAAGGGAAAATTTCATGACTTTATTTTTCCTGATGGCTGCATTGTATTCCACAGTTTCTTTAGCCATTCATCTGTTGAAGGATATCTGGGTCGTTTCCAGATTCTGGCTTTTGTAAATAGTGCTGCAATGAATATAGGTGTGCAGAAGGCATTTTTTTTTAATTGTGTTTTTGTGTTCTTAGGGTATATCCCTAGGAGTGGTATAGTGAATCATAAGGGAGCTCAATTTTCAGTTTTTTGAGAAATTTCCATATTGTTTTTCATAAAGGCTGAACTAAAATAGCATTTTTTTTCAGCAGTGAATGAGAGTTTATTACTCCCCATATCTTCACCAGCACTGATTGTTATTGTTTTTTGTGATGTGTGCCAGTCTTTGTGGTCTGAGATGTTACCTGATTGTTTTGATTTGCATTTTCCTGATGATTAGTGATGTGGAGCATTTCTTCGTGTGTCTTTTGGTCATTTGTATTTCTTTAAGAAATTCTCTGTTCATTTTTTTTCTCATTTTATGATGCTGTTAGATATTTTTTCCTTGGTAAGTTCTCTCAGTACCTTGTATATCTTAGATATTAGCCCCTTTCTGATGGGTATTGGGTGAGTAGTCTTTCCCATTCTGTGGTGGCCTTTGTATTCTAGTCATTATTTCCTTTGAAATGCAGAACCTTCTCAGCTTAATATAGTCTCATTTGTTTATTTCTGCTATCACTTGTTTGGACAGTGATGTATTCTTGAAGATGCCTTTAGTCTCAATGTCATGGGATGTTTTACTTTTGTGTTCTTCCATATACCTTATGGTTTGGGGTCTGATATCAAGGTCTTTATTTAATCTATTTGGATTTGACCATTGTGCATGGTGTTTGGAAGTAGGTTTGAGCTTGCTTTTTTGCATGTGGCTGACCAGTTGTCTCAACACCACTAGTTGAAGAGATTTTCCTTGCTCCATTTTGCATTTCTTGCCCCTTTATCAAAGATTATATGATTTTATGTCTAGGAAACATTCTCTGAATACTCAAGTTTATTCCACTGATCTGAAGATCTGTCTTTATTTCAATACCATGCTGTATTAATGACTATTGCTTTTAATACAATTTAAAGTTGGGGAAAGTGATGTCTATCATCTTTTTTTCCCTAAGAGTTATTTTAGCTATTTGTGGGTATTTACTGTTAAAAATTAATTTCAGTAGTGTTTGATCCACTTCTTTGAAGAATGTCATGGGTATCTTTAGAGGAATTGCAATAATCTGTACAATGCTTTGAAGAGTACTGTCTTTTTAATGTTGTTAATCCTCCCAATCCATGAGCAGT